>NC_072731.1:126255410-126547413 GCF_026930045.1 Uloborus diversus | reverse complement strand
GTAAAAGTACTGGAAGAACTGAATTACTTTTAGAGTAATCGCAAAAACTTAAAAAAAAAAAAAAAAGCATATACATTTTTTCGTATTTACAAAAATAAATAAGTCAAAACAGTAACATAAAACGTTGTTTCAGGCACTTATTCAATTATTCTGTAGATAACCATATTGGCATGTGAAAAGCTTTAACTTTTGTTTTGTTCCTTTTTTCATTTCTGAAGAATAAAAGCCATACTGAAAAAAAAAAATAGTACTAAAGTATTGAAATGTGTTACACTGAGTGCAACTTACCTACTGTGGCTTCCAAAATTATTCGTACGCTTTAAATGTGTGTGGTTAAAAATGAAGTGCCTAGAAATTGAAATAAATAGTACTTCAGTACTTTTTCATACTGTCTCTATATTACATCAACCCAACATTTTTTACAAAATATTGACTGTTTGAAATGGGCCAAAAACGAGGTGACATAGAAATATTTTCAGAAAAATTCGAAATTAAAGTTGTCGTCTGTCGTTTTCTTTTTTTATTATTTTTTCAATGCAGTGGTTAAAAGATTGTTTGGTATTAATTTTTGCTTGTTTACTTCACAAATTCTACGTATTATTTTCAAAATGGGTCGAATTCGCAAAGTAACAACAGAAGCAATTCGAAAATGTATTAATTCTTCATTATATGCGAAGTAAAACAGTTCGAAATATTGCAAAAGTAGTTCATTTATCCCATACTTCTGTGTAATACTTAAAAAAAACGCTTTAAGGAAGAAAATTGGATCGAAAATAAGGTGAGAAATGATTGACCAGCAAAATTAACAAAATGCGATCAGAGATTTATAATTAGAAAATGCGTTAAAACCCACGTTTGAGTTCTGTGAAAGTTTCTGCATAATAGAATGAAACATTTTCGTTCCAATTTCACCTGTAACTGTTCACCGTGTTAGCAGAAAATGTTTAGTTAGTGTGAAAAACAGAAAGTTTAGGATTTCCTTTGCAAAATCATTAATAAATTAACCCGAAACTTATAGAAATACACTGCAAATCTTAACAAATGTAGCACATTTTTTCTTCGAGAGAGAAGGTGGAAGGTGATTTCTTAGAAAATTATAGAACACTCGTCTTTTTCCATTGCGATAACGATGGCCAACTGGCAACTTTTCTCAGTGTTGGTCTGAAGCCTCATACCCAAAAGACGCATATAGAATCTTCCGATACCACGTGTTGGGGGCGTGGCCAAGTCTCAACTGCTGAAAAACGGACAATATCAGCAACTAATACGTGGGTAAAAGAATCAAGCCCTTCCATGAGTCAAGTATCTTATTTACTTTGTACTCTAATAATGAAGGTTTTAAAAGGAATCTTCAATGATGTATATTTTCTTTTTAACTGTTGTTTTACAAACGTTTCGTAGAATCAAGCAATCTGGGAGTAGCCATTTATTAGCAGATAAATCAGTCGAGCTTGTTTCTGATTGGATATTTTAACTGTGTTCTCTCTCTCTCTCTTTTTACTCTCTTTCGACTTTACAGCTTAAACTTACATTCTTCCATTCCTCTTACAAATATTCGTTTTCATTTTTGTTCATTTCCTTATTTATTTATTTTTCAACATTTTTTTCTTTTCTGCTATTTTACTGCAGTTTGAAGGAATTTGCGACTCACATGTTTTCATTTTTCGTTGTGATCAGTATCGAGTATATAATCAACAAAATCATCTATAATGTTACATAAGTTGAATGAAAAGATAAATTTGAAAAGCATTTACTAATAACATAATTTTCTGCATTTTTTATTTACTATAAAATAAAAAACGAGTTGATGTGTGCACCACATGACTTCGTTTTCGCCAATTTCATGATAATATTGCCTTGTAGTAAGCAAGTACGCACTTTAAATATTTTCACCCCTAGTTTTTCCATGCAAAAAGCATTTTACAGATATTTATTTTCTCAATATCTACAATTTAAACATGATTCAATGGACTCTCTAAATGGAAAACACTCTAAATATTGCCAATAGTGACAAATAGAAAACAGATTTGAAAAATATTTTTTGTGCCAAGTTTTCTCACCAACTTGACGATATATCACCAGGTCAAAATGGACATTTCTATTTCGGGCGTCCATACGTTCTTAAGTACATATACACGTGCAATCGGGCCGAAAAACAATTCAACATTCATTCGGGGGTGAGGAAAATTGACATTTAGGCCGATATTCGATTGAATTTTTTTTTTTCGAATACAAGACTTCTTTTACTATGTAAAAAGAAGTTAATAGAACCTAGTATTAAAATCAATTAATTATTTTAAAAAATCAAATAAACAAATACACTAATTTTAGAAGTGCATTTTCACACTACCTGATTTAACTTGACCGGATAAAAAATTGTCCTAATTTAGACAGACAAGCTCTTGCCAGCCATTGGCTCTAATAAAACTAGCTCTATCTATGATTTTTCAAAAATGATTTTATTTCATAGTTTGATACTTCTTGATAGGTACTACTACACACGCTTCAAAGCGATATGGAAAGCATCCAACTAAACCAGGTTGAAAACTGCAGTCAAAATACCCGTTGTCTATGGGAAATAGCTCTATCTGTAAATGTTTTTTGGATGTAGTGTGAAATTTTAAATAGTGGATTGAGCTGTTTTTCATACTGAACGCTTCTAGTTTCAAAGCACTCCTGACTGAGAAAGCAGCGGCACTTGTTTGGATTCACAGTTTATATTTGGAGAAAAGTTGCATATTTATACCTTGTGAGGAGAAATAACAGTTTGTGTTTGCTTGCTCTGCTGCAGTACTGCTACTATTTATAGAGAGCACGCAGATCAGCTTGAAAGTGTATGAAAGGATGAAGATGTCAAGTAACAAATAAGTGGATTTTAAAATGTTGCAGCAGGCCCCGTAATTGAGGGCGGTCGGTGGGAGGGAGGGGATTCAATTGCCTTCTCCTTGGCATGGCAAAATTATGTTTCTGCGTATAATTGGGCATGTTTTTTGTTGTTTTCCGAAAAACTTTTTGATAAAATATTTGCTGCATGTTCCCCACACCCTGAAAATAATCGAAACGACGGCCTGTGCAGCAGTGAAGTTTTTAGTTTCCTCTCTATTGGTTGATTCAGTCAATAGCTAGATAACTTTACAGCAGTTTTAAAAGTGCTCAAATCTTTAAAAACTTGATCTTGTTTTACATTTCAATTTTCTTTTTACAGGAGACGAGACGCCTACTCCCACCAACACCTTTCATTGCCAGAGACTTAGAAGATGACACGGTTATTAGTAAGTTCTCTTGGCCTGTCACAATTGAAAAAAAATCTTGCCTCTAAAGGATAACATTGCTAAAACCTAGTTTCCTTTCCATGGCAGGAAGGAGGGGGGGGGGGATTTCTTTAAAGACTGGTATCGAAAATAATCTAGTATTTGAAAGTGATTGAGCTCACAAAAAAAGTGATAAGAGAGTGTCACTTTCTTTTCCTTGGATGAACAATAAACATTAAAAATGACACTTTCAAAGCAAACACCTAACATTCTTGCTGCTGTGAGTGGTTACGACATCATTGTAATACAGGTTCATACAGAACAGATATTTTTTGAACCACATAATAATCTAGTTTTTTAATATTTTGTTGCAATAAAAGAGAGCTAACAAATATAAAACAAATCCATTAGCACTTAACTTTAAAAAAATCATTGAGTGGTCATTCCATTTCAAATCATCCAGGGGTGGACACCCGAGTTTCTCAGATCTCGATGAAACTTCGCGAGGCTGTTCTATACTTGGATATAAGAATAACTGGAAGTTTTTATCTTAATATGACAATAACTTTTTGAATGGCAGCCCTTTAAAATTTTCCCAAAAACTTGTCGTTAAACAAAAATCGCATATCTAGCAACCGTACATACCATATGCACTTTTCACTATAAAATATTTATTTTTCGAGATAGAGAGTAAATTTTTTTACAATTTGATCGGTACTCTATTGCAAAGTCAAATTTATAATTAGATTTAAGATTTAAATCAGTTAAAACAACTAAAACAAAAATTTAAACAGCAAAATTGTGTTCAATTTCGGACATTTACTTGTTCTTAGAAAGTGCTAAATAGCATTTTTAGCCCTCCAAAACTTCCAAAACCCAATATATTTTCGGAAATTAGATTAAAAATGATATAAACTAATGCAATAAAATTGATGGGGTTTGGCGTTTCTAGAGATAATCAAAAGTGTACTTTTGAAATGCACAAAAGTCTACCAAAAGTGTTCTCTACTAGATCAAAGAATAAACTAATAAATAAAAACAGGCATTCAGCACCATCAAGGCATGTCAATTAGATAAACCAAATTGAAAAAAAAAATAATATTAATATATTAGCTTTTTTTTTTTTTTTTTTTTTGTTAATATTTAGAACGACTGCTGAATGCTGAAGTTGAAAAATAAATAGGCTGGTTCATCTTGGTAAAACACTCAAAATTGAAAAAAAAAAATAAAAATAAAAAAAAGAAGAAGAAAAGAAAAGAAAAAGCGAAAGACAATAAAAGTAAAATCAAAATTAGACGGAAAGATGGAAATAACAGAAAAAGTTCGCAAATTAATTCCTAAACAGTTATTACGGGCGAATGAAGGGACTGATGTTCATTTCTACAACCATACCTAATCGTTTCTCTCATCTGAAAATCTTTTTTTCCTTGTTCAACAGTTTTTACAGTTTTTTCTTCTGTAAAGTATATTATTATTTTTAAAATAACTATTTAGTGATGTTTTGATGAGAAATTAAATTAATGTTTGTATCAACTATTTTCATTATTTTTTCATTCAGATATTTATTTTGTTTCAACGTATTCCATATTTTACATTTTAACAGGAAATAAGACGAAAAATGACTTTAAACATATTATTAAATAATCATTCTCCAATTTCTACAAAAAAATAAGTAAATAAAGAAAAAAAATAAATAAAAAAGTTTTAGTTATGATGGTTGAGACGTGACAAAGTATATGTTTCAATATATCTTAAAGCCTTTAAAATAAGTTTATGAAGTAACAGCAAATGCTTCAATATCCTCATATAAATAATAGCCGATGATCGATTAACCCATGTGTTTCAGCAATGAAACTCGCGCCACGGCATGATAATTTTATAATATGGTTTTGTAGAGTTTAACGTGCAGGGAAATGCTTTATTGTGACAAGGCTGAACTCGATCCGGTGACTTAACCGTTTTATTGGTAAAACTATCATTTTAGGAGAATGAAGAAACATAAAAATAGTCAACAATGACCGCTATCTACTCAAGGCTCCACTGGAGTTAGACTACCAAAATGTCTCGAAACAGGCAATTGCTGCGATCAAATGGAAAAGCAAATTTTCACCCGTCATACCATGACAGGCGACTTTCTATTAGTCTTTAATAATTGCCTTGAAATAAAATTGTGTTTCAAAGGTCTCACGTGAAACGCTAAAAATTATTCAATGATACTTCGAGTTGCATTTGTTGTGATGTTTCTGAACTAAAATATCTTAAAAAAGCTTGTTGAAGAGAAAGCTTCAGCATGTATTTTAACTTGGTGCAAATCAAAAATTTGATTAAAATTTTAAATAAAGGGATTTGAAACATATCCAAAATGATTAATTTTAATCAATACAATTTTGAATAAAACTGAAATGTCAGCAATTAAGTCATTGAACATAAATTAAAATGAATCGATACCGTAATGACTCAAAGCTACGACAGATTTGGGTCACTTTTAATTAACTTTAAGATAAATTGTTACGAAATGAATGAATTTAACTATTTTTTTCTCATTTAAATGTTCCTTCAAATGACAATTCCTTATGAATTTTTATAGATGGTTATACGATCCCGAAAGGCACCAGCTGTGGAATTCTCATCCATATGCTTCATCGCGACCCTGACGTATTCCCTAATCCGGAAATGTTTGATCCTGATAGATTTCTCCTGGTAAATACCACCAAACGGCATCCTTTTGCTTACGTACCGTTTTCAGCAGGACCGAGGAATTGCATTGGTAAGATCCCTTTTTTACGTATGATGATCAAAATCCAATTTAAAAAGAAAGAAGTGGAATTGGTCCAATAACTGATGAATCTTCGAATAGTCTGTTAAATTTGTAATACAAAAATAGTTCTGGACAGGACAGGGTTTCTTTTGTTTATCACTATATGGGATATGAGCCGTGGGAAATTAGAAGAACAAAAGAGCTTAGAAAATTTTTCAGTGGGTAGCATGATTAAAACTACATTTCTTCGTTTCTTTTATTAAAAAAAGACAGGGAAATATCTAAAACTTAGGGTGTGTGTAAAAAATAAAATAATAATAATAATAAAATAAATAAATAAAAAATGTACTTAAAAAATTCTTATTATTTCTTCATTTTTTTTCCGTTTTCCTTTACGCATGTAAATACAATTGACTCTCTGTTTAACGATGTTCTATTTAACGACTTTCTCTATGTAGAGACGACTTTTCTCGGTCCCGGATGCTCCACTGTAGTTTTAAAAGCATTCTATTTGAGAACGCATTCTACTTACGGACGATTTTTTGTGGTCCCCTGAAAGTCGTTAAACAGATAGCCAACTGTATCTCCTATTTTTTCCTCAAAATGGTTTGTCAGGCAATCTTTTGCTATAGCCACTTTTACAGTTTCATTTAGTTCAATTCCCAACTAAAAGAAGTATTTTCATGCAGTTTAAAGTTTCCATTTTTTTTGAGCCACAAAGCTTTAAAAGAGGGATAATAAGTGTCTGGTTAATAACACGCACTATAAGGTACGTTAATATAAAATATTTTAACTATTTGTTAAGGGTTTTGAGTTTAGCTGTTTAAGCTGCTATCAAATAAATATGTAAAAGTTTTTAAAAGTTATTCAATACAGTCATTTTTTTAATAATGGAAAAACACCAAGTTATATATAAATGTTATTAACTTGGTTTCTTCACAATTTAGCATACAGTCGTCCCTCGCTACTTCGCGCTTCGACTTTTCGCTACATCGCGGTTTTTTCTGTTTTTTTTTTTTCTTTTCCGAATATAGTAATTAGCCTTTTTTGTGTGCAAGTTTAAACTTTTTCCTTCAAAAGAATAGCAGAGTATATCTTTTAAGTAAGATAAGCTATTCTGAGGGGCTGTAGGTTGAGGGAGTGAAGGTATAAAATCACCGAAGAAAGTACTATGGGGAATCGCTATCTCATTTTATCTGTTAAACACTAACTGGAAAGTAAAAATCACTACTATTACTGGAGGATAAACACATCTGTTCAATGGTGTTCAAAAATGTACTAGCTTTTTAAGTTGTTTGCGTATGACGGGGCCACATGCGGTCACTAACTGGCAATTAATTCCCCATCGAACAAGTTAAGCTATTTTCATAGATTAGTAGTGTGTAAGAACTGCATGTGTAGATTATTTCTAAATAATAACAATGTGCCAGCTATTACGTCTAATGTATCTCCTTTAATCATATTGTTACAAATTCTGTAAATAGTAATTATTGTAGGAACGTAACCTGTAAATAGTTTCCCGTAATGAATATACAACCCCTTTTTCATTCGGCTAAAGTATACGACCCCTATTTTCTTTCTTTTCATTGATAACGGTCTACTACTTTACAGAAGCGTGTGGAATATTTGAGAAATTTCTTTTCGGTGTATTTAAGCCGTTAGCGATGGATAAACAGGAGAGTTTCGATTCAGATTCGAACTGAGAGTGTGTATTAGCTCTGTTTATAGCGAGGCATTTCGCTGTGTTGTTTTCGTATTTGGAAGTAAATACGTGTGTAAACGTTGAGTTTACGGTGTTGTGTGATAATTGCTTAATTGCTGATGAATAATTTGGCAGTTGTTGAAGATCTTTCCTGTACATAGTGTAAATAAATTTGATGTGTTTTTATCAAGAACTGTGTCTTCATTTCAAGAAAGTGGAAGTCGCACCGAATCCGTTACAATATTTTGTGCAATATGTTCAGTAATAAAAATGTAATGGTGGTAAAGGGTGCTGTTTCATGCCTAGGGGGCTCTAACTATGTACCAAATTGTCATAAGTAAGTTTTATGCCCTCTAATTAGAAAAATATTGGGTTTATAAGTACATAATCCTACTTCGCGGAAATTCAGCTATTGCGGTAAAGTCTGGAACGAATTAACCGCAATAAACGAGGGTTGACTGTATACCCTATACCAATGTACCACACTGTATATGCGCTACATTTAATGTTATATTCCCGATAATCCACTAGTTAATTTTCATACTTACCTAAACGGCTCACAAAAATGGAAAAAAAAAAGATAATATTTAACAACATGAAAAATACTAAAGAATTTGTAAAAAAAAAAAAGATGATAATAGTTTATCACTTTGGTTGCACTCATTAAGACATGGCCGCTGTAGTGTATTTCCTTAAGTGCCCACTATGTTCATTTGTGGGCCACTAAGCTATTTACGTAGATTATAAGAGCAATGTTATTAAAAGTACAAAATTCCCAAAATGTTGACGATACGTATTTTGGAGTAAGATAAATCCCTTTTTCAATGCGGAGGAAGTCATCTTATGCATAGAAGACAATTCAAAAACGTGAAGAAATATGTAAAAAGCTGGTGAAGCAGCAAAAACAGAAGATAAACGAGCAACCAATGAGAGCAATTGAAGTAGGGTTATGTACTACCTTATTTTGGTAGACAATCACAAATGCTGAAGTTTTTACTTATAAATTTTTTTATGACTGAATAGCAAATGTTTTCAAGGTGGGTTTAAAATTCGACGAAACATATGTTTTTTTCGGAAAAAAATTTAAGACATTTTAAATTAAGAAAAATTTTCCGAATACTAAATATGTAACTAAACAGATACAAATCAGACGGACAGTTATTTACGTTCTACTTTACACCGAAACCGGAGTTAATTCTTTAGAGGAAATCGTAATCAAAAATAAAAAGGACAAGGTTTTTAAAATGATTGTATCAGAATGCCAAATTTTACAGAAAACTCATTGTGAAGAGAGGACAATCAATAGAACTCAAAGAAATAAAACAGGAAAAACGTATAGGCTTAATAGTTTAAAAATTAGTTTTGCAAAAACAACGAATAGCGTAGCTTTCATGAGAATTGAGAAGAGTTAAAATGGAGGGAATGAATACTTTCATTCGTGAAGCAAAGACCCCAAGTCATGTGATAGACTTTAGAGCAAAGCATTAGGAGAAATGAGATTTCTTTCGCTAGTTTCATGCAAAACGTGTCAACCAGTCGTCGTTGGTGAGTCACGTGACTTGGGAGCATTGCCTTAGCTTCGGCTAAGATAATGATTGGACATGCTTCCTCCATTTACTAATTCCTGCTCTAAGGTCATGCCTCTATACAAAACTCAAAATACTATCTATTCTGCTGCTTTTTTTTTTTTTTTGAAGGGCGAAAGCATTTTCGCTGTAGCGAGTGTTTCATTGATCTAAAAATTATCGCAAGGATGTGGGGATAACATGTCGACTCTGCTTTGTAATAAATTTTCTCTATCAATGAATTACCATTCCTATTCTTTCCAGGTCAAAGATTCGCAACGTTTGAGGCTATCACCGTCATGGCAACCATTTTGAGGAAGTTCTGTATCAAGTCCAGAGACCATCTTGATAAAGTACACATCGTCGACGAATTGGTCCTCAGGAGTGATAATGGTCTCTACATGACGTTCGAGCCCAGACGATAAGGTGAAAACAATTTGAAAACAATGACTGTTTACAATGTTGGAACTTTTTGCTCTTATGCTGTCTTCTCGTCATTTTTCACATCTATGTCATTTTCAACTTCATTTACCAGCCATATGAAGCTTCTAAACAAATTTTAGAATGATACAGAAATGAAACATGGAAAGATTTGATTCATCTGTGTTAATGTAATATTTTCTGTTTGCTAAATAAAATAATTTTACTAATATATTTCATCCATGTTTTTGTTCATGTATTCTGAGAGGAACTATGTTTCGCAACATTTTACCTCCGAATAGTGATGTGAAATACCCGGATATTTATTTTTAGGGGTAAATACCCAAAATGGGTATTTACCCGGGTATTTATTTCAAAAATTTATATTCAACTAAAATACTTTTCTGTATGTTTTCCACTATGTATATATGTAACCAACCATATATAAAACAATAAATTTTTGCCCAAAAATTGTATTTTGATCACATATTTAAAGAACTATTGTGTGAAACAACGTAGCAATCTAATATGATATTCACATTAAATGTGTTGGATATGCCTAATCAATGTTGATAGCCTAATTTCAGATATAAAAAGCCATTCTACAAAAAGTAAAAAGCTTAACTGGTTACAAAAAAAGAAAACATCAATTTTTTAAGGTTCTAGTCTTTTATAACCCAATGATATGTCCCTGCATGACATCAAAATGTAATGAAATGTCAATAATAATAGTTTGAATAAATTTTCATCATAAAGTACTGGAGAGCAAATGCAAATGAGCAAGGCAACAGAAAAGAATATTTTGTTTTTTACTTATTAATGTGAAATTTGTTTCTATATATTTGCCACGTTACCACTTAAACAGCAATAAAATAAATAAATAACATCATAGTCTTAATAACTTCTCAGTTTATTCTTCCAAACATCCCTCATGCTTCCTTTTTTTTCATTTTGGACATGACTAACCTAGATTGTGATTTTGAAATCCTGAAGTTCATCATTGAATTGCTTATACTTCTCCAATCATGATATTGAAAAGAAAGATTCTTTGGTTCATGGTATGTTTCTTTCATAATTTCATCAAGTCTTTCAGTAAAAAATATTATAAATTGTGTAATACATATGTATGTATCAGTTTTACCAGTTATTTCATATTTAGATTTAAAAAAAAAAACCATTCACTTTTTGCATTTTTTGGTAAAATACCCAGCTTTTGGGTATTTACCAAGGCCTTGGGTAAATACCCAAAAAATATTTACCTACCCGCTGGGTATTTACCCGATCCGCATCACTACCTCCGAACATCACTCTTATCTACTTGTTATGCATATATAAAACTAGGGAATAGTGATTTGGTTAACACATTTGTGACTTAATTTAGACTAACGTTTGCATCCTGCGTCTAAAAATGTACTCAGTTTAAGTGCATCACGTCTATGCTTTAATCTGAATAGATGTCAATGCGACAAATTCACAAAATGTAGGATAAAATAAAAGATTTTTTAGGCAAGCAAAAACTATGAATTGCATGCATAATAGGAAAAAAAAACGTGTTTCAATGGAACACAGAATTATTTTACACTAGTGTTTGCCCAGTGCTCGAAATTCAACCATTTTCATAAATGAATATATGAGAAAACTTGAATGAATTTAACTATTTCCAACATCTTTATTTATACTCTTACTGATGTTTACTGCATATTGGGAGAAATGTACCATTTTTATATGTACATATAATATCAAACAATAATAATTTATTGCAAGTTTACTTTTCGTCTGTTAATCTTAAAATAAATGGATGAAATAGGATATTTCGTTAATGGGGTCATTTCTGAAATTGTAAAGTTTTTTTTTTTTTTTGAAAGAGCATGCTTAAAAACATGGTTTTTAACCATTTTTAAATAATTTGAAAATAATAATAATAATAATAATAATATTTTTTAACAATTATTTTAATCGGTGCGCCAGGACCTTCTAAGGGTCCTGGACTGCCTCTCGTTCGTAGGGGACAATGAACACATCTAGGTAGGGTCGTCGCCGGGAGAGGCTGCCAATTTTAATTAGTGATGAACAAAAAAAAAAAAAAAAAAAAAAAAAAAAAAAAAAAAAAAAAAACGAGTTGATGTGTGCAATCACATGACTTCCTTTTACGCCAATTTAATGATAATAGTGCCTTGGAGTAAGCAAGGAAACACTAAATATTTTCACTCCTAGTTTCTTGCGAACCGAAGCAGAAAAACGTTTTACACAGATTTATTTCCTCATCATTGGCAATTTTAATGTGATTCAGTGGTTAGCTCTTTAAATATCACCAACATTGGCGGAATTAAAACCAGACTTAAAAATTAAAATAAAAAATCGCCAAATTTTTCGCCAAGTTGGCGACAAAATTTGGTGACCAAAAGCTTGGCGGTATATAATCAAGTGATTGACAAATTATAACACCGCTTGAGTTAACATTTAAATTAACAATGATTTCCGGCCAAAAAGGTGTAAAAGGCCTGCTTAGGAACATCCGAATGCAACCAAACGGGAAGGACGCCACTGGGAGTCTACGTACCAAATTTCAACTTTCTACGACATACCGTTTTTGAGTTATGCGAGATACATACGCATATACGTATATACATACGGTATGGATAGGGGAGGGTGGCCCAAAGCGGCCAGGCCTTCGTACGTTCCCCCAATCCCATGGTGTGTAAGCGGTGATGCATACATATGTCGTGTTTACATGAACACCCCCGAGTTTTAATCAGTCTCAGCGAAACAGAAGTGAACCGGCATGTCGCAACCAGGTTTTTTTAAAAAATAATACGTTTCTAAGAACAAATGAAGTTTTGTAACTTATGATTAGTCGAAGACCAGCTTATTTTTTTGATTGTCAATTAATATTTCGTTATTCTGACACAAACCATCTACAGACTAAGATAGTAATTTCGTTTCTTTCTTTTTTAAATTTAAGGTTATAATTATTGAAACAAAAAACGTGCCTTCGGGCAAAGCGGGTATAAAATTTAACCATATATTTATTTAAAATTTTTTGACACGTGTGCTGACTTAGATTTTCTATTTCAATAGGATAAGTATAATTTTCAAAAGTATTTTTTTAGGATAGCAATTAAGTTGTCTATTAATTTAATCGGTTATTTCTTTATGTGTTATAAACAAATGTGCTGAAAATAAATTGGATAAGTACAACTGTTTTTTTTTTTTTTTTTTTTTTTTTTTTTTTAAATTTAATGGCAGGTAGCTAGTCAACTATTTTAAGCATTTATAACTTCATATTTGATTGGCAAATGTACCAAACCACAATTAGTAAAGTGTACCCGCTTTGGGCTCACTGGTAAGACAAAGCGGGTTTTTCACATGTTTGTAAAGTTTGGTAATAAATAAATATTGGGTTTAAATACAAAAATCACTTTTTACTTTGAAGTTCAATAACCCTGCTAAGAAATAAAACAGCAATTGTTGCGATACAAATCCAGAACTACAATTTTCGAGCGTTCTTCGGAAATCTACCCGCCTTGGGCTACCCTCCCCTACATTCCAAAATATATATTCTTTTAATTATTTCTAAGGAAACTTCCTATTCCTAAGGAAAGGTTTTTTTTTGGTCATTTTGAAACATTTCTTTATAATGAAAAAAAAAACTATTTATTTTTTGTTATGTTGTTTCTCTCCTTTAAGAACTAAGGATTTGAAAAAATAGTTTATGCTTTAGAGAGCAATAAGCCAAAACAAAAATTTTCGTTTTTCACTATCACTGAAGATATTGCTAGTAGATGGCAGCACTACAATTTGACTACATTTCCACTTTCGTAAAGAAATGTAAAAAATCGGATTTATTTCTAGTTTTTGACTTTTCGAATAAAAATGTAACATTGATTACACAGATTTGGTTCACCTTTGCTGAGCAATTTTATTTGGAAAACATTCCAGTATTGGGTATCTTATTTGCCAGTTACTTGACAAAGATACAGAGTCACAAAAAAGTTTCCTGCTAAAAAATTAAGACCCTTCATACAAGATTTTCTATTTTTCAAAGAATTTCGAAGCAATTAACTTAATTTTTTACTTTTTGTTTTCCTTTTTACAAATTTCTTGCAGCAAGCCTTCGTTCACTCTTTTTCTTCATAGAATTTTTTCTTTTGTTCAACTTTTTGTTTTTATGAAAAGGTTAAAAATTAGGAATGAATATATTACTTGCATTTCAAACTGAAAACGGTAAACCAGAAACGACGCATTAAAAGCATGGAACTTTAAAATTCTTCAACATAATGCCGCAAGAAAATAAAAATCCAAAATGTAATACGGACACGACGATGTTAATTTTCGTATCTTATTACTTGCTGTAATGAGGCACAACTTGACTCTCAAAGAGTACTTTACCCTCAGGGGTCTCTTAATTTTACAAGAAAGAATTAAGAACACCGAAAGGGTAAAGAGGGTAAGGGTTACTTACCCTCTTACCGTTTTCGAATACTACTTCGGAATAACTTTTCTGTGATTGCTTTGAAAATATAAAACCTAACTTTTCTGTTGCGTAATTTATCAGTTTCAATTGGTTACACAGCAAATAGTACGTAGGTACACTGCGCACATAGGTATGTAGGATAACTTTAAAGTAATTCGATAAACCCCAAAACAGTTACAATTGGAACCCCATCAAATGCATATCTAGAAAAAATATGAATTTGTGTAATAACATGTTTTAAAATATTCACCCATACTTACAAGTGAACATCAACGGAATAAAATCTAAGTTCTTCCATTACAACTGGATAAGTAATCCAAACGGTATTGTTTTATGAAGTATTAACACGGATGTTTAAATTATTCACGCTTGAATACACAATTTTTGTCTAATCATGGCCGCACTGAGAATTGAAGAAGTAAAGCGTTATTAATTAACTTAATAGCTGCTGACATCGTCTTAATCAAGACCAGTCCAAAATGCAAAGGCGTAAAAAGAGTTTCAACACATATTACTACTCTCTAGATATGAAATAACAAACATTCCAATGCTAAACAGTTGCTGACTGCAGAAACCATAGATAAGGAAAAAATACTTTCTCGTCATTTCTGACTCATTGACGTCCGCGTTAGAAGGATAAAATACGTTTCGAAGCATTGCGTCAACACTTCCGCTTTTATTATTATTTTTTAAATAACAAAAAGTTTTCTGAACAGATAAGAAGTTCGCTACTGGATGAAGGATTTTTGCTATTGCGGAAACCTTTCCGTTATATCAAAAAACGTTTCCGAAATTTTACGTTGTACAGGATATTAATTCACTGCTTTTTCTCCTTCTTTCCTTTTGAGTAAAGTTTTTTTTTTCCTTACGCGGACGAGCAAAAGTCTCTTACCACCGGTCAGATTTTTCTGTGGATCGTCGCCGGTTCGCCGGACCACCGGTTGAGAATCACTGGTTTAGAGGTTAAAACGAAACTAAATTCACTAATAGCTTCTCATTCACTGTCTTGATGCTCTCTGTGACAAAAATCGGATATACACCCTCATTAATTCTTTTTACTCCTATTCAATCAATAATTTTTATTTACAAAAAAAAAAAAAAAAAAGGTGCTTGGACTCACGTACATACACGCATTATAAGTTAAACTTCACAAATAAAGTTTTTTTTTTTTTGAAATTTTAATACACTAAAAAAGTGTATTAAAGAGAGAGAATAGAACTTTCAAATTTAAATGATATTTTCGTCAGGGACTGAGATCTGGAATTGAATTAGCAAAATCTATATGAAATGCTTATAAAGAACAAAATTTTACTGTTATAGTGCCTAAAACTGAGCAAGAGACATTTTAAGTACATTTACTCTTAATTTGTGTCCTACCGATGCTGAAAAGATTATCTCGTAATAATTGATTTTCCAACTATCGACAATTGTAAAGCTGATTCTATAGGAATCTCGTGAAATAATAGCTTTAAAATATCATTTTTGTCACCAAATGTTTTGCCAGGTTGACGATATATCGCCAAGTGGATTCCAATTTTTGTCATTACTTCAGCTTGCATTGAAATAGCATCAATTTTCTCCAAAAAAACGTGTAAAAAACGTTTTTTGGAACATTCGAATACAACTAAAAGAGAAGGTACAAAACAAGGAGTCTACATATTAAATTTCAACCTTCTATGCCGCGCTGTTTTTGAGTTACGCTAAATACACAGATACGTACATTCAGCGGCACAAAAATACAGACGTCACGAGAAAACTCGTGATAAGTAACTTGGGGAGGATCAAAATGAATGTTTCGTCCATCCGTACGGTCTTAGTTCCAAATCCATGTGCTGACGTGCCGAAAAAGATACTCACTATTCATTCAGGGGTAAAGAAAAGAATGGAAATTTAGGCTATAATTTGATCGAAAAATGTTTCGTATTGACAATGCTTTCTTTAATTCGTAAAAGGAAGTAATAGCATCGATTTTTTCATTTGTTTACTATAACACATAAATTATTTATATGTTAGTATGTCTCGATATTAAACATTTCAGCAACGCTTCGCTAAAAAAATCTCATATTATATTTCCAAACCAATGTCTTAACAACAATTACCTCGAAACTAATGACTTAAGCAACAAGATTATAAATGAGTAATTAATAACAAGAGAAAAAAATAAATAACATTGGGTAATCTTGTTATTAAGCAGGTCTTGTTTTATGTTCGAAAATGAACTCTCCACAATTTCACTACCATAAAAACCTCGCTAAGACTATTAAAACATTAATTTGCCAAAAACCAATTAGCTTAAATGAATTCCGTCTTTCATTACATTATTTATTTAATATATACCTTTATATTTGGCTAATCTTATTTGTCCTGGTTTGAAAAGTTTTCTACTTCGAGTGAGCCTTAACATGAGCAATTTTTTAATAACATTGTTATCTCGATCTCAGAGCATTTGGGCCATTGAATTAACTCCGGTTATTTTTATATACTTCTTTATGATATCGGAATATTTACAAATTTTGCACACACACACACAATTAAAAGTTACATAGCTCCTTCGCTAAATAATGTTTTCATTTTTCGCATCAAGTATGCTTAGTTTTTCTTTCAGAATATGCTCTTTTTTTTTTTTGAAAGGCGGGACGGGGGCTATTTGATATTTTACTGTCTAAGTCTTAAGAGACATATAATTAGATAAATCTGTAAATAGCTTTTATAAATCAAAAGATTTTACTTTCGTTAAAGAAATTTAGATTCGCTGAACTTTAGTAGTAAAATCAAAAAATCGAAAATAGTTTGTTATATGCTTCGAGAAATATTCAGTACTTTATAGTATAATTTTTTTTTTTCAAGAAAATTAAAAGAGCCAAAATTTCGAATTTACTATGAAATGAGTCTGGGCTTTTTTTTAAAAAGAAATGGGATGTGTATTAATCTCGCTTCGTGAAAATGACTAAGCTTGTTCGAGTCGCAAATTAAAGAGCGAGGAAAGGAACTTCTTCTGAGAAGGAAAAATTCTCGTCGCCACATCAATATTGTTCATAATATTAGTTTATACTAGTATCTTAAACTTGAATAAGGATAATAAAACATTGTACAAGCATTGAAAGTTTATTCATGAGTAGCATATAATGGTCTTATATCATTGAAAAATCACGATTGTTCAGTAATTTCTAATGTTAATTACACAGCAAGCAATTTTATAACTTACTAGTATTTGGTGCAGTATTTATTTTTATAGTAAGTTTATTTTTATTTTAAAAGTTTTGTAAAATTAGTCAAGTGCATGCTGGGCAAAGTGAGTTCAATTCGTTTACTTATTTATCATTTACAAAGCCATTTAAATATTAGTTTATTAATTAAGTAATTTACATTCCATCTTTTAACAATTCATTAGTTCATTTTTTCTTCCGTTCACTTATTTTCTTCTTTATTCATTATTTAATTCTCTCAAATTAGTTAATTTATTTGTTTATCCATTTATTGTTTCACTAGTGGTATCCGCACGGCTTTGCCCGTAGTTGAAAGTTAAAAGGTCGTTCGGTTCGTCTGTATATTCACAAATAATGGATGACGAAATTTTCGCCAATTGGCTATGTTTATTCGCTCTCCCATTCCACGTCATGATAATTTCGTAATTCACTTGTCCATCTTGTGATAATTTTTCTTCGGAAAGCGTTCTTAAAATTGAAATAAAAAAAGAAAAAAATCGAATTTTTGAAAAATCGCTTCGAGGTGCACCCCCCCCCCATGCTACAAACTAACTTTGTGCCAAATTTCATGAAAATCGGCCGAACGGTCTAGGCGCTATGCGTTTCACAGAAATCCTACAGACATCCAGACAGAGAGACTTTGAGCTTTATTATTAGTAAAGATTGCCACATATTTAAGCCAAATAGTTAAGAAAGAGTTGTCTTCTTTTTTAACACGCTTTTATTAGCTTCACCTGTATGTATGTATGTATGTATGTATGTATCTTGTAACGGAATCTTGCAGCTCAAACTTCGCCCACTTCCTGCGATCGGATTCTTTTGAAATTTGGCACGCGACCTCAGACCCGATGACAATGCAATATTCTATAATCAAATTAATTAATTAACTCTTTTAATTGTTAGTTTCCACCAATTTTAATCAATATTTTGGCATAAATTCAACAATGGAAAAGGAAAAATTAAAAAAAATACATTAAAATATGCTCGCAAAAATTATTTAAAAATATCTACAAAAACCTTTAATTTTTCTGCATCAGACAAAATTTGTTCCAACGTTCTAAGGTAATTAGAACATGAAATATAATTGTTTTTAACTAATTTCATGTCAAAATTTAGGTGAACCTTTAATTGGAAATTCATTGCTGATCAGACCATTGTTGAACAAAACTTTTATTCAAATGCATCTCAAATTTTCAAAGTAATATAAATATGATTTCCGCAAACATACATCGATGACTCACAGTAGCTTCCCATCAGGGTGCCCTTGTCTTAACTTTAAGATATTACTTCGCTCTCGTTTTATAAATAATTTCGTTAATTAAGTCCCAATCTGATTCAAATTTTCATATACCGCAAAAAAAAAAAAAAAAAAAAAAAAAAAAAACTTTACATGATAATTCTCCAACATAAGACTAAAAAACAGAAAAATAAAATAATAGTTTAAAAAACTAAAAAAACACGCTTTCGTAGCAAAATGAACTAAAATGTGAAAAATAATCTTTGGATGATAGTAGTTGACCAATCACTTAATTTTAATGCAATACAAAAAAGCGTGGGGGGATTCTTATCATTTGTCTTGAATTTCTTCCATTTGTTGTCCAAGCAAAAATGTAAATAGACAGCACCCCACGCTTTTTTGTATTGCATTAAAATTAAGTGATTGGTCAACTACTATCATCCAAAGATTATTTTTCACATTTTAGTTCATTTTGCTACGAAAGCGTGTTTTTTTAGTTTTTTAAACTATTATTTTATTTCCACTTTCATTTACATAAGGAAAAAAATATTATCTCTATATCTTTTATAACAATTAATCAAAATTATAAAGTTTGATATGCATTTTTTGAAAACAGATTGTTAATGACTGTTTTCTTACTTTCTTGAACTATCAATTATTAATAGTAAAGGACAGTGGGTGCTTTTTGCCTCCTTTTACTTTTTTTATACACCTTCATCCTTTTATTATATTGCTAGAAAATCGTCCGTTATGGTATGACAGGTGAAAATTGCTTCTACATTCAAACGAAGCAATTGCCTGATTGGTGATATTTTGACAGTTGAAATTTTAACTCTAATACCAGTGGATTAACCCTAAACTCCACACTGTAAAACATTTTGTCTCTCCTTACTCCATAAAATCGGTGACAGCTTAGCTGCCTCCACTTCTCTGGAGTAACTTCACATAGATAACTGGTGTGAAGTTGCATATTTCTTGTGAAAGGTTACACCATGGTAATGTAACTATAGCAAAAAGTTTCACTCGCGTTCTGCGTAAGGTTACACCAGAATTTTCTGTATGCTTAGAAAAATTGAGCTTTCATCTGACTTTCTTGAACGATTTATTAAGTTCATGCATTTTAATCACAAACGTACAACAAATATTTTTTTATTAAAATATACAAACAAGACAATTTTTGTTCACTAAGAGAGGAAATGACCTGAGTGGGGTCAGAACCCAGAAGGAATCTCAGGCTGGTCGCAGAGCAAGAACTCATGCCTCTCGGTCACCAACGATGGTGTTTCGTTTCGCTAATAAGTGTTTGCCTTCTCTGCGCCGATTCTAACCTTTACGCATGCGATTTGCATTCTATTGAAACCATAGTGTAAAGTTCCTCAAACAAATTGAGTTTTTAAAACAATGATGTTACACGCTTCAGAACTCGCGTACTGTTGCACCCATTAATACTGGTAACCTTACACATTTTCTTTTTTACAGTGCAGTGGATAGCGTTAACTGATTTCGTTTCTTCATTATCCTAAATTGAAAGTCCTACCAGTAAAACAAGTTACCATATCCAGTTCAGCCTTGTCAAAATAAAGCATTCGCAACTCCACTAAACTATAGGGGCGCTGGAGCTTCTGTCTAATGGCGGATAAAAAACGTAAAACAAACAAATGCCGTAACTTATAACTTGCTTTGATGCGTAGTGAATGAAAGTAATTTTTCATCGTGTTTGTGGGAAGCTTTTTTTTTTCTGTTCTTCTGAAATTGCATTTCACCACAAAGTATCTGAAGACTGTAATTTACCCCCCAAAAAGCACCTGGAATGGAATGTTTTACCTTTTTCGGTAGTAGTGTTAATCACCGCAAGATAGCGTATTCGAGCTCTGGAGTTTCTCTCCCGAATTTCTCTGCATGTTCAACTTTATCAAAAAATATCATCAAATTATCATACCGTGGGGCGATTATCATTTTTGGTGACGTCAGCGTTACTCGATCATTCGCTATTATATATATGAGGATTTTTGACTTTTGCGATAGAGGCTTTTTTCGTTCTTTTTTATTTTGAGCTCATATTCATCTACTTTGAGCTCAAGTTTCATTTCTCCAAAAGTTGCTCTGGAATAAATTTATTCTTCGCAATTACTAATAAAATTCTGTGAATCATTATAGGGAATATTCAAATATTACACTAGAATTACGATGCATCCTTCCCCATCATCTCAAGGAGAGCAACGGAGTTCAAGGAGTTAAAGAACCCAGTATCATTGTACGCCACACGGAACCCTCATTTCCCTGTCAGGTATTACTTACTTTATAGTCTGACCCATATAAGCCTTTGAATTCATCGCTTCCTTATCCATCCCCCAAACTCAATGTCAAGATATGCCACTTACATTAAGAAATTTGTCTTAAATTAGAAAGTAACCCGTCATGGTATGACGGGTGAAAATTGTTTCTACATTTGAATGAAGCAATTGCCTGTTGGCTGATCTTTTGATAGCTGAAATTTTAACCCTAACACCGGTTGATTAACACTAAACTCTAGTAGATAGCGTATATTTGCATCTCCAGAGCTCGAATACGCTACCTTGCTGTGATTTTACAATACTACCGAAAAAGGTAAAACATTCCATTCCACGTGTTTTCTTTGGGGAAAATTACAGGCTTCAGATAGTTTATAGTGTAATGTAATTTCAGAAAAATAGAAAAGAAAGCTTCCTACGAACACTACGATAAATTACTGTTATGGGTCATTCCATAGTGACTAACGTAACATTCGCAGCTGATTTTCAAACTCTTTTTACTTACACTGGGAGTAAAATTAAATGTGTTTTGGTATAATATGCATATTTAAAATGTACAAGGTGACTATTTTTCATTTCTACCAAGAATTTGAAGCAAAATAAGCGCTGACATGTGTTTTTTCACCAAAAAGGCATCGTGACTAACGCAACATTTTTGCAACCCTGAGAAACAATACTTATGTTACGAGGCAAATTTTTCTGAAACTCACGCAGGCATTTAAAATTGGCTGATATATTTGTAAAAGGTAAACAATCTATTTTTAAAAATGTATTTCAGATTTATTACAGAGGAATCATTTTTGGCCCTTAATGGTACTTTTACGAAAAACTGTGTGTGACTAACGTAACGTGACTAACGTAACCATCGAATAACAAGCAATGAATGCATATAAAAAAACTTTTTGTAATTAATCTCTTGCTCTTATATTACTTTTACACTTTTTAGGAACCTTCTTTGTGTTGCATTATGGTTCTTTCTTTACTTTTTTTCTATATTAGTGCAAGAAATTGAATGGAAGGATTCAGTTAAATTAACTCAATTTAAATGTGCGAAAAAAAAAATAAACAAATAAAAAAACTGCTTTTACGAACTGAATAACATCATTTTGGGCTAATTAAATCCTAAATATCTCTCTTTTAAAAAATTAACTTTATGCAAGTTGATAGTTTCACTGAATTCTAGTATTCTGCCGATATACTAGTTATCGTCATAAACTTCGTATTACTTTTCAATGGCATATTATTTTTTAAGATTTACTGATTCATCGAACGAATAGTGTTGTGCATCCTTTTGAATTAAAATGTAATATTGAAAAATAAATATTTGAACGTTTATGCAGAATGCATTTTAATTCCAGATATCACCGGAAATGTTTGAATTTCTAAATGATCATTCTTGCATTTTCTAAAATATATAGCAGCAGCGCTTATTGTCGCTGTATCATGTAACATCTTCAAATGTTTTCCAACGAGCTTCGAAGTCATTACTTCATTTTAATAATAGGTGGAGATGTATTTTCTGAAATATAGAGACGTTCTACTTTGTTAAGACTGTATTTCTATTATCTTAATTCTTAAGCTTGGATTCTTGTGTTGAATGCACATTCAGCAGAGCATTCATTTTGCTTTACTCACCTTTTTTCTTTTTAAATAATTCTTTAAATTGGGAGTATCTTTTTAAACACCTTTAAAAAAGTATTTTTCTAAGTAAACAGAAGGTCTACAATGTAATATTACCGATATTTTTCACCCGTTATATTTTTAATCAATGTAGAATGCCTACATATTCAAAATTGTTCATGAAAATGTACATTAAATTAAATAAGTTTTAAATATTAGCAGTCATTTTTAAAATGTTACATTAGTCACATGCAAACTGTTACGTTAGTCACACTAATTATTTTATATCTACTGATACTAAAATAAATATTTTGCACTTTTTAAGTAGATATGACACAGATGTAAGAAAATAAAAAGTGCTGTTTGGTTCAATCATCTAGTTTAGTTTTTAAGCAGAAAATAGTACATTTTCATGACTAACGTAACGTAAATATTTTCAGTGAAATAACCAAACTAATTAAAATACTTATCTTATAATGTATGCAGAAAGAACAGTCAATTTTATTGGGTCAAGATCTAATCATTTAGAACAAACATATTTCTTCTTAAAATTTGCAAACTTTTTACACTACAGAAGAAAACGTAGACGCATGTTTTTTGCACATGCTAAAAGCCTTTTCTACACCCTCGCACGTTTAGAGCAAGAAGAAAAACACCGAATGCAATTTTTGCAAACTGTTACTGGATTTATGTACTATAAAGTATGCTGAATGAAATGATAGGTCACAATTAAGGCTTTGTGCGAAAAAAATTTCTGAGGTTGAGGTTGACATTTCTATGGAATGACCCTTATTCACTAATCTTCAAAGCAAGTTATTAGTTACAGCATTTGTTTACCTTTTTCATCCGCCATGAGACAGTGGCTGCAGCATCCCCTATACTTTACTGTCTGACCACGGATTGCATGGAAAAACAAACATCCGTTTTACAGCCGGAAATGAACGAATTTATTATTTTTTACCAATGTCAGCTTTTGCAGAAGCAGAGTCTCATTCAAATGAGCGTATACGCGCATCAAATTTTTACTTTTCCCCCTTATTCACACAGATTCGTCTTATCTGGACGTTTGAAAATTCCATGCAATCCGTGGTTGGAAAGTATGGGAGTTGCGAATTGTTTTGGTTCCTTCGTTTTCCTAAAATGACAGTCTTACCAGTAAAACTGTTAAGTCGCCGGATCGAGTTCAGCCTTGTCACAATAAAGCGTTTCCATGCATGTCAAACCAAGGCTTCACTTGCTACGCGTCTTATCAGGCTCAGTCATTTCAATAAAAGTTGTAGTATGGAATCAATTAATGAAACAAAAAACCCGGTCAGACGCCAGCGACATCTGTTGGATTGTGTGGCAACTTTTATCTATATAAACATCAGATAAGTTTATTTTTAAAAAGAATAGGTATTCAAAATTGAGTTCAAAAGTATTTGAGTTAATTTAAAAGCGGATTTTGTCTTCCTGAAAAAAGTGTGTGTGTGTGTTTGAGAGAGAGAGAGAGAGAATATATTTTAGGTGAAAAGTGAAAAAATATGAAACTTTGTTTTCAAGAAAAACTAAGTTTAAAAACAAATCACATAAATATAAGCTGAAGAAAAT
Source organism: Uloborus diversus (assembly GCF_026930045.1). Taxonomy (NCBI): domain Eukaryota; kingdom Metazoa; phylum Arthropoda; class Arachnida; order Araneae; family Uloboridae; genus Uloborus; species Uloborus diversus. Next base: position 126,523,299 of record NC_072731.1, on the reverse strand, counting down.
GTTTGTCTAGTTAAATCATTATCTAGTAAATTCCGTGTATGAAAAAATTTTGTGATAAATTATTCCAACTTTTCGCAATGAAGCATTTTTAAAATTATTTGAGTAATGTAACTGCAAACCTTCAATAAATATAAATAGGAGTTAGTATTTATTGCAATTTATACATTAAAAACCGATTTCAAACGAGCTTAAAAAGAAGTTTTCTGTTTGAAAACGTATGTGAATAAAATGTTTTGGAAATACTGTTTTTTTTTCTTTTTTTTTTAGGGGGGGGGGGGAGTAATTTCTGCTTCCAATTAATAAAAAACAAATATTGTAAATTTGTTTCTAAATGAAATCATGCGTAATATAACATAATTAAACATTACATCTTATGGGCGAAACCATACTGTCTGTTTAACATATGAACTATGCTCAATAACTTGTGTCAAGAAAAAATATTTTTTTAGCTTTATTTTTCAAAAATTAATTACATATGCTTCATCAAGCGCAACTGATAAATATATTTATCAGTTAAAACAGAAAACAAATGAAAGTATCGGTTGTTTCTCATAATTATTACTGATCCAGGCAACGCCGGATATTTTTGTTAGTTGATAAATATATTTATGGAAACATTCAAAAAGCTTTTAGTAAATTTTTTTCTTACTTTAAAGTTTAATTTAAAATTATTTTTTTTAAAGACACATTCTGAAAATGGTGAATAGCTCAATTTGATATCTTTATTTTTTTCACATTAAGAACTAAGAATATACACAAAAATACATAGCAATACAATTATTTTAAAGAAAGTTATGTAGAAAACGTATCAAATTAAAACTTTGTCATGAAACTGATCGTTAGTATCGATCATTATGCATTACAATTTATATCATTATGAAGTACGTTGTATGTTAAAGAAAAAGGAATTTTAATCATTTAAAAGTACATTGAAACAATAATGAATTCACCAGGGAAAACATGCCAAAAAAATTTCAAAATTGTTGTTTGTTGAAAAAATAAATAAATAAAAATAATAACAGTTAAAAAAATAAAAACAAACCTGTTAAAAAGTTAAAGGGTATTTAACAGTTTACGCATTTTGAGGAAATTTAAAGAGGAGAAATTTTGCCACATTAATAAATTATGCCACAAAAAAACCATGAAAAATTCCACAAACTTTTAAATTATTTGCTAAAGATCAAATTAAAAAAAAAGCCATTACGTAGCATAAAAAGTGACATTTAAATGAAAAAAAAATATTATTGGAAAATTAAATTAAGCTATTTAGTAATCCGCCAAATCAAAACTAAACAGTATTAGGAAGCTACCACGTTACTGTAATCCAACAAAAGATCAATTAAATGTAAAAAAATTCACCAAATAAATATATCAATTGATAAAACACAATAAAAGTTCCATCAAAGTATCAGAAAAACAAACATTGGTGGCAACAACTTTAGTAATAAGAAGAGTTTTCGCCAATTTCACATGTTCCGCGAGGAGATAATTCCCCCATGATTTTAATGTGAATATTAAATGGCAAGACATAAAGAATGCTGTCAAATGTTGTAACGCCAAGGATTATATATATGCGCGTCATGATGCATTTCAAATCTTGGCGATTGTTTTTCAATTTATTTGTTACCCCCGTATTTGGTTTTTTGGTTTCAATAAAAAATGAAGCTTGTTGTCGAATTCAGTTTGTTCAACGGATTTTTTAATATTTTACTGAAACTTTTAATATCGTTTCGTGAGTTGTTTCATTTACTGGGAGGATTGTTGAAACTTTTAATAAATATATAGGTAATAAAACTATATGTAAAAAAACTTTAAATGCTTTCGATGATCTAATTTATTTATTTGTCGAAACTGTGGGTTATTTTGTCTTTTTCGTGGATTTTTAATCAAGACAAAGTAAAACAAATCGCCAAATAAAAAATAAGATATTAAATGTGAGAAATCTCGTTAAAATCTTTTGCTAAATCAATTTCAATTCTCCATTATTATGTGACATAATCAGCTGAATAAATTAACCGAGTTACAAATAAAAATTTAAAGTGTTTAATTTTTGTAAAATTAGAAAAAGAAGCAAACATACGACGATGTAAGCTTTATTTTTCAATTTTCGCCGACTATGATGTAAGTGCAGTTTTTCAGTTTTTGGCAAGGTAAAGAGAAAACTCACCAAACCAAGCGACGTACCTATAACGAAATAATATCAAAAGAGAAAATATGAATTGCAGTCTTACCGATATTGTGAGAATAAAACAATTATTGTTGAAATCTTGACGATTGCGCCATTAAATACCTCCTTTAAATATGCAGTAAGATACTGTATAATTTATAAATAGCAAGGTTTCCTTCTTAGACTTTTTTTTTTTTTGAATTTAGAGAAAGAGTAATGTTTGAACCCTTCTCGATATCGACTCACATTAAATGTCCCGAAAAATTTATACGTAATCCCTGGGCCCGACTTACTAAAAGTGCCAACACCAAGGCCCACAATGCTTTGGAGTCCCCTGTGCTTCAGGGATGCATTTTACCAGAAGTGATCGCCTATGAGAAATAGTTGAATCTTGAGTTGGAACCAGCTTTACAACCAGCTTTACCTGAAAAGGGAATTTATTTTCCCTGAAAAACAGACCTGGTACGCCGCTTCGACATCAATTACCATTGTACTACACATCGGTTAACCATATCAATGAAATTTTACGATAAAGATTGAAAAAGCACCACTTTTTACAGCAGAAATAATTTGTTAACTAATGTAAACAAAGTTTTCCTCAGTTATACTACAGCGCTCTCTTGTGTGCAAGTCGGCGGCTTTGATATTTTGAGAAATGACTGAGCCTGATAAGACGCGCATCGAGTGAAGCCTTGGTCAAACATTACCAAAACACATTATCAAATTACCATATCGTGGCGCCAGTTTCATTGTTGAAACACGCGGGTTACTTCCTCATCGGCTGTTATTTATATGAGGATGAGATTAGGAAAATTTCAGGTACATTTTTAAGCAATTAAGAGCAGCCAGATTTTTTATCACTGAATCCAAACATGATTTAAAAGGTAAGGAATAAGGATTTCATGTATTTCCAAAGGTACACTGCTTATTTTAAATTAGAAAATCGCCCGTTAAGATATGACGGGTGAAAATAACTTCTATATTTGAACAAAGCAATTGTCCGTTTGGTGATATTTCGATAGTTGAAATGTTATCCCAATTTCCAGTGGATTAACCCTTAACTCCAATATAGATAACGTTCATTGTTGACCACTTTTTCGTTTCTTCATTCCTCTGAAATGAGTCTTACCAGTAAAACAGTTCAGTTACCGGATCCAGTGCAGCCTTGTCACAATAAAGCCAACATGTTAAACATTACCAAAATATATTATCAAATTATAATACCGAGTTTCATTGTTGATGACGCCAGGAGCGTTACTCGATCATTGGGTATTATAATGAGGATTATTTGCAACTTAATAAGTCATTTTAGACAATTAGACATCCACGTGTTTTTAAAAAGTATGTGAAGGTAAGTAGCCAATCGTGCTTGGCGCCAATGTTTTCCTTCATACAAAAAGATTAAATGTCTGCATGTCATTCAGCCTGAAAGGTTTGGACAAAACTCATCTTCAGAAAAAGTAAAACGAAAATGTAAAACAATTTGAACCTTACAAAAGATAAAAAATTGAAAGGAAGTCACACAAAAGCGTTTAGTTTTTTTATTTGTAAACGAGTCATTAAAATTACTTCGATAACAAAAGAAAACTTTTACCTTTTCTCTTGAGAAAATTTCTCTTTCTTTCATCTGCATTGTAGCGTTAAAAAAAGTGTGAACGAAATTTATTTATGTATCTTTGAAAAGAGGCTTTCAAGTTCAGTTTTCAGGAAAAAAAATCTCTACTTTCTTGTTTTAAAGCAAGCAAATGAAGGACAAACAATTAAAATCTTAATGATGATTTAGTTTTTATTTTATTGTTTTAAAGACAGGGAAAAAATATTCTGTAACATAAATTAAAGGTGGACTTTGTGTGTGTCATTATAGACTGAAAATGCTAGTTGTGATATTTCGCTCAAGAATTCGCGAAATTGATTCAGCTTAGCAGCTAAGTTCAAAGATTAGTTCAGAGGAACTCTGATAACAGTTCTGAAGTAGTTACTATTTTCTTATTTCAAGTGAATTTATTCATGTTTTATTCAGCGTCTTACTTCGTGGAATTTTCATTTTGCTGCTGAATACCCAGAAGGGAAATAAGTCCTTTACTAGTTCTCTGAAGCATTAAAATGCGATAAAAAAATAATGTTTAATTTTTTTTCAAGAAAGTAGCAATAACAGGTACATCAACTCCATCGAATTCGTATAATTTTGGAGAAGCCTCCCCCCTTGTTTCAAGCATTTTAATTAGAGCAGATATTAATTAAAAAGGCAATGAACGTCCTTGTTCGGAGAGAAATAATTTCCGCCCTCTTAAAAACATTTAAAGTAACATTTCGCATTGTTTTTCTCCACAGATGAAATGAAGCTCGAATCATTTAAGTCATTTGGAACACAAACAATAACTCCTTTTTAGCTCAAGTTTCGAGGATTCACCCCAGCACATGTTTTTAATTTAGGTGATCATTTATGTTTATTACTGCCATTTACCTCTAGCAGACAATCGATTAAGCAACTATCCTTATATATTATTTCTGTAGCCTGTTTTTGGTTTTTACGCGAGATTTTCCTCAATTCTTGATCGATTTCTTTGATTTACACCTTATTTTAATGCTTATCGTGCAGGCTAATGACGAAAAATAGACCCACGGTCTAAAAATTGCTTTTTTCAGGCACAAAAACCTGTTTTAAAGAACCAGAATGAGATTTTCGGTTAAATTTATAACTTTAACTTGCACTCGAACCGACAGAGTTGAATAGCTTGATCGGCAGAGCGTTCGACTGGTAACCAGGAGAACGCGTGTTCGGGCCCACGTCCGGAAAATCTGCATAAAAAAAGTAGAAAAATATCGCGCATTACATGAACAATGAATAACAAATATGAGGGAATACATGAGGTAGAAACGCTCCTAGCTGTTATGAAAACTTGCTGCAACACGGAGCTAAATTGATACTCAATTGTAAGGGTTTTCTTTTAAGCTTTGGCTCCGGGAAGAAAATTAAAGCATAATGTAAGCGAAAATATAAGTATCAGGTTTAAGATTTCAGACTGCATTGGAATTGTTTTTTGTTCAGTAAAATATAATAAATCGTACGTTGAGATATAGATTCTTCTAAAGAGTTTTTGACTCTTTGTACAAATAAAAAAAATACTACCTCAATTTAAAGGGTAATATATATATTTTTCTTATTTTTATATTAAAAAAAAACAAATAGCGTATCACATTTTTACTACATCTGAAAAGCTACGCTTAAAAAAGAACTTAGTTCAAATTATTTTGTATTTTAACCGTGATGTTAAATGATGAACACGTGCTGCCATCTAAGTTATAACGGTTCAAACAGCCTGCGATAACAAATTGTAAAAAATTTTAAAAATAAAAACACTTCTAGGCAAGAAAAAAAAATTAAAATTACCTGTGGGGTTTTTTTTTTTTTTTTTTTTTGGTAGTTCGTTTGGCTATAAACTGTCTGAACTTCGGGCCAGTACGGACTGTCCGACATAATAGCAAATTTACAGTAATATTACGCATTACATGTACTCATAACATACAACAGATAGCACAAGTAATAAAATAATGCAGTGGGAATGATATTTGGTGTTTCGACTCCTTTATGCAGGCTACAGTTATCATTCAGATAAGTTGACTGCTAATCGAAGGATGTTCTTCCTTTTTTTTAAGCTTTGACTCCGTCCAGACCACTGAGCATAATGTAAGCATAAAAAAAAGTATTAGATATACCTCAAGGGAATCCTTTTTGAGCAGAAAAACATTTTCATTGTATGCTGAATTGTAGATTTTTCTAATAGCAGTGTTCCAACTTTTGTACAAATGAAAAAATACTACGCCAAATTAAAACTACGTGTTTCAACCAGTAAATCTTTAATTATTTATTCGAATACGATAAAAAACATTAAAATTATTATCAACTTCATTAGTAAGAAATCATTTTCTACTCCTCTGCTTTCGACTGAAAAAAAAAAGAAGCATTTTGTCTACGTTCGAAAAATTACACTTTAAAAACGGACTCAGTTCAATTGGTTTTGGTTTTAAATTTTATGTGTTCGATTAAAAGAAAAACAAGTGCGAGCTTTTAAGCCGTACAGGTTAAAGAAGCCTGCTATGGGAAATTGTTGAATATTCAAAAATAAAAACACTTATTTTTTTTTTGCCGAATTTATTACTTCTCTAGAATGTTTGTTTCAATCGCTACGTGAGATCTTTCTCATTCTTTAATCAAATTTCATGTTTTACGAATAATTTTAAATCGTATCATGCTGGCTAATGACAAAATATAGACGCATGATCTTATTATATATTTTTCGGCAAAAAACTTTTTTACTGTGTTTTATTACGCATTCCTTCAATGAATAGCATTCGAAAAGGAAGGCACAGTTGCTAGGTTTGTTGGAGCGTCGTACTGTTAATCAGAATGGCGCCATTTCGAATCCATGCCACTAAATATCTCTTCAATGTTTCATTTTTTTCCGTCAGATACTCACTTGGGCAGGACTATATTTGCCATAACCTGTTTTTTCACATGCAAAATTACTGATTTTTCACGAGTCACTCAGCCACACTTTTAATGATATTTATATTTGAATTGAAAATACGAAATTACAACCAAAAGGGGAGCGATGATCAAATTATCACAACGATGTATTTAACGAGGTTTTGTTACTGATGTCTTCAAATTACATGCATTCTCTTGTGCGCTTACTTTTTTCTGTTTACTGTTTTCGATTTTTCTTCATAATATTCTTTCTTTGAAATTTTTAAAGAGCGAAATGCCTTATGAAACGATTCGAAGTACAGTGCGGAGTTCCGCACGGGTCGACTAGTAATATTTTAAATGACAAAAGATCAAATAAGTTTTGAACTACAATATGATTAAATTGAAAAACCAACTTAAATAAATCACAAATGAACACGAAAATACTGCAAATAGTTCTAGCAGACAATCGATTACCAAACATAATATTTTAAATGACAGAAGATCAAATAAGCTTTGTGCTACAATATGATGAATATGATGAATAGTAGATTATGCTAAGGCCCCTATATATACAAGCCGACGCATCAGCTTAAGATTAGCCATTTTGGATCAGCGCGCGTGTTTGAGTTGTTGTCTTTCTGGCGAGTTATCGCGTTCGGTGATAGTTCACTGTGAGCAATTATAGCGGCACGTGAATTGTTTATTAAATACTGTTTGACCACGGATTGTATGGAATTGGCAAACATCCAGTAAAGGCGATTCCATCTGAATGAGGGGAAAAATAAAAATTTTATGCGCGTATTCCGCTTATTTGAATAAGACTTTGCTTAATTTAGAGGCTAACATACATCTGCAAAATCTGACATCCCTGAAAACTAATAGATTGGTCCATTTCCGCGTGTAAACCGGATGTTTGCCTTTCCGTACAATCAATGGTTAGACAGTAAAATATCATTTTCGGCAAATTTGGCGAAATCCGAAACTTTGCTGTGGTAACCCTAACAGTGCAACAATGAAAAATCCGATCGAAAATGGCTTAACTTAAGCTGATGCGTATAGATTGTGCTACATTCAACGTAAATGAAGCACAAATGAATACGAAAATACAGCAAATAGCTATTTCAAGGCTACAGTGGAGCCTCTTCATCATTGCAAAAAAAAACTCAACACACAACAAGAAAGTGAGTTGTGTGTTGAGCTTTTTTGCACTGATGAAGAGGCTCCACTGTAGCGCAGTGTTTCGATTAGTACAAGCTAGGTGGACAAAAGTCATCTTCAAAATTCTAAATTTTGACATTGGGATAATGCAAACAACAAACCAAAACATGATAATTAGTTATTTGTTTATGTCTAACCCCCTTCCGACACGAGAGTAATAAGGTTCAAAGGTACGTATCCGTTTGTAATTGAATAAATCAGTTGAGTTCCAGACATCATCTCATCACACAAAATTAAAGTGTTCCTAATTTCATACGGTTTTATTGTTCGAGGTGGATATTATTTATACTAGTAATTGCTTTTTATTCCTAATTTAATTAATCAATATGATAGTTAAACAATATTAAACATTTTTTTAAAGATGAACGACGGATTTTTCGCCTGTTTCAAAACTTTCAAGTGATGGCAATGACTTGTACCCATTTGTACCTGAGCTAAATTTTCTGTATATAGTAGCTATAGCTTTCCTATTAATAATAAGACGTATTATAGTCAACACACTGGAGTGCAACATATTTTTTTTACCCAAAGCTTTGGAGGCTTCAATAATTCTTCAAAGAAATCCCTACTCGAAAGAAAGTATTCTAGAGAAAAAAAAATGTTGTATTAGAGTGTGCTGACTATAATACGCCTTATTAATAATGGGAAAAGTAGCTATTATATACAGAAAATTTGGCCCGGGTACAAACGGGTAAAATCTTTACCATCACCTGAACGGTTTTAAACGAGCAAAAATTCCTTCGTTTATCTTCAAAAAATGTTCAGTATTGTTTAATTATCAGATAGAGTAATTAAATTAGAGAAAAAAAGCACTTACTAGTATAAATAATATCCATCTTGAACAATTAAATCATATGAATTTAGGAACACTTTAATTTTATGTGATGAAATGATGAATTCTGAACTTGACTTTTGTCCAGCTAGCTTTTATTAATCGGAAACAGTGTGTGTAGCCTTGAAATAGCTATTTGCTGTATTTTCGTGTTCATTTGTGCTTTATTTTCGTCGGTTTTTCAATTTAATCATACAATATTTTATTTTGAAAAGACTATTGCAATTCTAATACGCTTTGCTTTCGAATTAAGCAAGTAGATGTAAAATAATGAATAACAAATAATTATTAAGGTGAGTGTTCAAATAAGGTCATGTGGACCATTAAGGTCAACCCCCCATTTTCCTACGTAGGATAGCAAAAATTCAACAGATCAATAGATCGTGATAAAGCAAGATAATGTGCTACCAACAAGCAATTTGTTATCAACAGGTAAAAGTGTAGCATCCGTTATAGGGAAAGTGTAAATAAATTTTATTTCTTCGTAGTTCCCTGTAGTTTACTGGTAAAAAAAGCTGTTAACTGTTTTTGAAAGCATTATTTATGTCGTTGACGAATTAGGAAAAAAATGTCGTTTAAACAGATATTTTTTTCAGTGATTTAATAACCATTGAAAAGTAGACTTTAGCGGAATAAGGCCCTGATTGTTTTTTTTTTTTTTTAAATCTATAATCCATTACTCTACAACATAAAACTTGAAAGCTAAAATACAACAACTAACATTTTGAGAGAATGAATTTTCACTACAATACAAAAACGACTAAAGTATCCCTTGGAAATACACAAATCATTTTTACTTGTAAAAATTATGGGGGAAAAAAACAACCATTAAATCAGTGAAAGGGCACCAAACTTTTTTTTAAAGTCGATAATATAAGCCATCTTGCGCAATTTTTCATCATATAAATTAACAAAATATGCAATAGAGCTAGACGAACTTATTTCAACCGTTACTGAAACTTAAATAAAGAAGTAAAAATAGCATGACTTTTTCATAATTGAGACCTTTATATCAATTCAAAAGAGTATGACTTAGTACTTTAAGTTCTAAACAAAACCAAAAAACAACTTCTGGAAACCCATGAAGCAATCATTGTTCAGAACAGTTTAAGAACATATGGAATGTCAAAAGCGAATTTCTGCAGCCTTATCAACTACGATGCAGGCGTTCCAACTCTTTCACTGATGCATCTAATTCTTCTTCTATTTTTTTCTTTCGGAAAAGTTAATTTCCTCTTCTTCAAAGAACTGCGGACCTATTGTACTAACTGAAAATATTTTCAAAGAAGTGCTTTCTCGACAATAGCTGGGAGCACCTTTTGAAGTCGCCGGGAAAAAATATTAGAAGTTGTTTCAACTAAAACTTAGTTTTGATTTTCTTTTCCTTAAGGACTTGAAATGCCGTGTCTAACATAAAAGAGGAGGAGGTTCTAGAAATTATGTTGAATTGATGATACTTTTTAGGAATTTTCGATTGTTCTCTGGTTACATTTAAGACAGATAAAACACAATTTGTTTTAACAAAAAAGAAATGAAAAACATTAAGAAACGTGTTTTGTCTCTTTGTAATTAAAGTCCAAAAAATTTCAAAAAAAAAAAAAAAATCCGTCCAAAATATTTAGAAATTTTAGGAAACACGCCAATTATAATCACTGACTAAAGGTATGATCGTTGTTGAAATGGTGATTTATAGCTTCGCAAAAACTGCTTAATAGGGCATTCGCTCTCAGTTTTATGTTAACAAACTTTTTCTTTTCATTTCAATAACGTTTTTGATAGAAATTGATGTATATATATATTTATATATATACTCTGTTCCAAAAAATAGCTGAAACCGGAATAAATTGAGCTACAACCGAGAAACTCGGCTGAAATCTACTCTGGTAAGAGACATACAAATGATTAAAATCTCGTCACCAGTGAGAGAAGGGTAAGCGCGTTATGCACATACAAGATGCGCAGATAGGTAACGTTGAAAGTAATTGCTCATACCGTAGGGGGGGGGAGGTATGGGTGCTATTGTGACTAGAACGACTTTTAAGAGTTAACTGGTTTTAACATGAACATTTGGATTTAGAGAAGGGGCGTAGATTCCATCTCAGAGAAGTAGGTTGGCAATACAGGCGTATCGACCGACACCTCGGTCGGACATATATATATATATTTATATATATATATATATATATATATATATATATATATATATATATATATATATATATATATATATATCCGACCGAAAAGACATCATGTCTTTTCATCCATAAGCTCATTATTTTTTGCATTGAAAAAGGCGTTCCCTGTAACGCCGAACACGTGTCTGCTGTAATTTGCAAATGTGTGCTTCATCTAACGTTGTTTTTTCTTACTTTACTGTTCAGCACAAAGGTATTTATTTATCTTATTCATATACCTGTCTAATTTAACCAGAAACTGGGTTTTAACAGATTGGACTATTTTTTCACCTTAACATATATAGTCTACTTTTATCACTTTGTAGGGTTTTAAAAAAGTAAATTTTTTTCAGGGCTGAGTATAGTGATGAACACTAATTACGTAAAAAGCTCAGAAAAATTCTTAATCTGCAATTCTACAAACGAAGTTCATAAATTTATGATGATCAAAGCTCTGATTGCTCCGTTAGGCTCACGAACACTTGATCTACTAAATTTAGGTTCAAGTACTTCGATATGAGGACATAAGGTGGTAATGTGATAGAGTTTTGCTGAAGTTGGAGCTATCAACACTCAGGTCTTCGTTCAAAAGGGCACATCATCACGTTTTTCAAACAAAAAGGCACAGATCCAAAATTAAAATGGCGATATCTCCGTGATTTTTTATGCTATGCTTTTTGCTTAATGATATGCAAAGAAAATCTGGTAAAACGTTTTTGCTGTAAGTTTAATTCGTTTTTTTCACCTCCTGAACATTTTTGGAAAATGTATTTTAAGAACCCCTTTCGATAAATTAGTTCGCAATTGATTTAAAAAAAAAAAAAAAAAAAAAAACTAAATAATAAGCATCTTCTAGAGGCACTTATAATTGCGCACGCAAAACGTTACGTACAGTTATTTTCTGAACAATTCATAGATCCAAAAATAGGGGAAGGGGGATGATTTTTCTATAAGTAGTTGGGATTTTTATTACGTTTTCACGTGCTCTTGGGGAATAAGAATAAAATACACGGGAGAATTAAATTATTCAACCATAACACGCAGCACGACAAGAAGTAAGTTGTCAACCGAAAGCGATTAGGGAGTTTTAAGTACAATTTTGATAGAAAGTACTATTCACATTTAACTGAACTCAAAACTTATAATTCTGAGTCAGACAACATATCCTTGACAACAGAAATGAATATAAACTAAACAAAAAGAACATTACCTGTAAAGAAGGATCACGCATTCATTGCTGTCGTCACGCCTAATGGTTGTCTTTGAAATCTGAACCGGTTAATGATGAACTGTTTAATGTTGCAGTCCATAATTTGGATGGTTTTAATTGGTTGAACACAATTATCACTTGTTTTTTGTTCGATTCAGAAGAAACTCATAGTAGCACCAATTATTGTAAAGTCAGGGAAAAAGGTTTTGTCTCATTTTCTGAAAGGTAGGAATGATTTAAATAATTCCCAAGTACTTGAGAAGAGCTTCTGGGGCCAGCAGTGCAAAAGCATTTGTTGACGCTATAAAACTATAAACTAATCTAGGTGTTTTTTTAAATGCAGATGATACATTTAAAAATAATTTACTAACTGATAATTTCTTGATATAAACTTGCATCATCATTCAAAATTAACAGTCAATTTAGATATCAAATTGCTTCGAATCAATCATGAACCTTTACTTGAAAAAAAAAAAAAAGAAAAAAAAAAAAACAGAATATTAGGCAAAATGATGCCAAAATGACGTGATCATCATCAGGCACTCTTGCAGTTCATGATATCGAATTTAGTCTGACAATGATTTGTCAGCAATGATGATGTACTCTTATTCCAAAATATAAACTTTCAAAACATCCAAAAAATATGCATGGTACATTAATTATAGTGTTATGCTGCGTGTTAAAAGGATTTTATGCTAAAAATGTCAAACTAAAAGTGTCCAATTGACACTACTAAAAAATTTTGTTTCTTTGAAAACTAAGTCGTCAAGTTCAGAATTAATAGGAGTGGTACAAGCAGTTCTAGAAAAACGTTTACGATAGGAAAAGTAAGTCGAGTATCAATGTATAACTGAATTCTCTCGCTTCAAAGCAAGTTCATTTAATTCAGAAATTAAAACAAAAATGCAAAAAGACGTTTTTAAATGTACATTGATGCTAAATAATAAAGCCTAAAGTTTTCATGTGCCATCTATTCATAATAAAAGTTTTTTTTTGAAACTAAAGCATCTGATTGGATTCCGTAGAATTCCTTGAACTTCAAGGATGTATCTCTTCATCAAAATCGTTTAAAATATTATGCATTAACATGCGAGAAATTCGAAATGTGGTATCTTTTTTTGTAATTAAGTAATTAGACTTGGTATTAGTAGGATTGGTAGTATTTTCTCTTTTTGGTACTGCTTCATGAAAAATATCTTTTGACTATATGTTTCTGATTCAAGATGTCCTCTTTCTTGATGTCAACTAGCTATGTTTGGAACGACTAGAACGTAAAAAAGTAGTACTTGACGGTATGCTGTTTAAGATAAACACTTTAAACGTAGTGAACTAACGTGCGACGCGTTCGAAAGTCCGTTCTTTTAATGCTGTCACTAAATTTGGAACAAGTGAAATTGGTATATTTAGTCCACGATTACATTCTTGCAATGTAAAACTCAAACTATCTCAGACAAGATAGTTCATTCGCATACAAGTACTTCAAAATGGCTCTTTTAGCTAAGCCACAAGCTACGGAAAAGCAGTCACAAAATCAGGAGAAAGTACGTAACGAGCTAGGTATTGATGACTAAGAAGATTCAATGGTGCAATGGACTCCAGTGAGAAAATTGCCAAGCAGTAAATGTTAACATACGACTAATGCAAAATGTTTTCAATAGGATCTTAGCTGTTAGTAACATGTAGGATTGTCAAAGTTTAAGTTGATGGCATAATGTCAAATCCGTATCATACGTAGTTGCAGAATACAGACTTAGATCTCCAATATTATTTTATTCCGATTCAAGCTCTTTTCTCTCACAGCTAATTCCATTAGATGTGGCATTTTATCTGCATCTCTACGGTAGAAATGCTAAACCAACTAAGCAGAAGCAGAGCGTATCCGAAACATGTGGTCATAACGACACACTGGACACATCTGCGGCGTTTCCTCATTTCCAGACATATTGTTCATAGTATATTGCGGTCCGACAAAGAACTAGATGCCCTTTTGAACTCAAAACACTTCCTAGAACTTGAAAACCTATTTATTCGAAAACACAACTTCACAATGGTCTGTCAAGTGGGGAGAAAAAGTTCTTCTAAACTGACAGTGAGTGCGAACTGGCTGTGTTAATTACTAATTACGACTTTCTCTTCCGCTTTTGGAGAAGTTCATGCAATTATGCTGCCTGCCGACTTCAACAGTGTGACGAACTTCTGAAAAGTCATTTCTAAATATTCCGGACTGAGTGACTGAGTGAGTTGCTGTGAATAAAAGGTGAGGATGTGAAGATTTGATTTATTTTCGACCTCAATAAGCAGGTGCTCTATTCAAAACAGGAACCTGAAAGTTCTGTGCTTAAAAAAATTCTTAACTAATCAATGTTTTAGTTACATCAGTCAAAGGTAATAAAAGTAAAGGACAAACATTGATGTGAAGTATTCAAAACTGGATTTTGACAGTGCAATATCTCAGAGTGATCCAATTAGAGTTAAGCCATGCACTGATACAAATTCAGAAGCAATTTTTAAAGTAGGAAAATTGCACATTCGTCCGGTATAAAGAAGTTCATTTAATTTCTATTGATATTAATCATTATTACTGTCTTAAGATAGGAAATATACCAAAAGTGTCATATATTTTTAAACTCGCTATGTACTTCAAACACACGCAGATAAACCAGTTCTTGATGAGAATGACAAACGCATTCACAAAAAAAAAAAAAAACACAGATGATGATTGGATACTATTTGAAACTACATTTAAAGATCAATACAATTTAAAATGAATAAAATGAGACCGGGATCAAGCAGTGTCCAAAAGAGCGAAACAATGATCTGAAAATCGCACTTTAAAAACTAAGTGGGAAGAACAAGTTTAGCTTATTTAGTTAAATAATGCATGTGCACCTCAAAAAAAGAGATTCAAAGAATTTTCCATTGCAAAACTCCCTCAGTGGAATGAAGACCCCCCTCCCCCGCCCATTTAGTGTTAACAGTAAACATTTTGCATTAAGTCTCACAAGTAAATCAGAGATCGGCTTCTAATTAACTCTGTTTTCTACTCGAGTACTGCCTACTCGACATCGAAGAACTTTAGGCTTGTATTCCAGAAGGTAACACTAGTCCTATTGTGTTTCTTTGAACTGCTTGGCTGTGCGAACATTAAACGGATTCATCCCAATATATTTTAAATACATTTTTCATTCCATTTTACCAGAAAAATATTACTTTATGCAAGATCATGCACATCTTGTTATTTATTTAATCATATATGAGCAAAATATAGCCCAAAGAATTAGTTTACTGCCAGCCATTTTAAATGTTCGCTATTACTGAAATAGGGAAAGTGTCAATGAGCTGGTATCTAAAATAAAATATCTATACATTTAGTATACGTGTACCAAGTTAAATTCAATACTACTTTGAGGCAAAATTGTTATAACTTTTTTTTTTGCATATCTCCTACAATAGCAGTAAGTCGAAAGTTAAATCAATGACAAAAAGTCAGTCTACTAAAAGAAGAGGAGAAATTAGGGATGGGATGTGTCTCTTATTAATTCTTCCCAAGATAGATGAAAATGACAGAAAAGTTAAAAATGAATTTGATTGATATTTGTACAATAATGGATGATGGGAAGACATGTCAAACGTATAATGCATACGTTTCGCATATTAGCTGATTCGTCACAAGTTTTTCTTTTTGAGCAATCACGATTGCTTATTGTCCTCACTTGACCGTCTTTGACTTTCGGTTCCTTTTTCAGCTTGGACCAGGGGCCTCTGCAGCACCACCGCCCACCGTCCTCTCCACCGTCTCCTGGTCGGAGGCGTCCATGTCCTACACACACGCACGCTCACACACTCACACACATACACACACACCACTTCACACACATACACTCAAACACGCCTATCTGCATACACACAGGTCTACGCACACACACACACAACTATGCACACGTAGCCGCCCAGTAGGAGCGGCAGGCTGGGAGGGGGAAGGAGCCGTTTCTAGAAACAATAACGGACAGGGACCGTTTCTAGAAATAATGACTCCAATGAGTAGAGTTCTGTCGCAGTTCGTGATTGCGAAAAACATAATTTTAATTCAAAATTTCAGAATTCAAATTAATTTTTTTTTTTTATCTGTGACTGTTGTAGGACCAACGCAAAGCCGGTTACATGTAAAAATTTCTCATATATAAACTATTTTTTCTTTACGGTGAATTTTCATGACTAAAGATATCTTGCATAGCATGAACATTAATTAAAATAATCTCTACATAGTATAAAATGAAGTCTCCAAAAAGCGTCTGTGTGTTTGAACTCGCAAAACTCGAGAACTAACTGGCCGATTTCACTAAAATTTTTAGTTTGTTCCAGTTCGAAAAAAATTCGATGAATGGTTCTTTTTTATTGCAATTTAAGCCTAATTTTCACATACATTCTCGAATATGGAGGTGAAAAATTACTTGCATATATTAATATTACATATTGTTGGAAAGAGCAAAATTTTCCGTGTTCTACGTAATTTGTTTCAACACTCTAACATAATTACGGCGGGAGTTATTCGCGTTTTTTGTTCGAATTTTTTTAGGCTTAGTTGAAATTTAGGCACTACTTTCTTCATTAAATCCATCAATAAATAGTGAAGGAATTGTCCCACAGTTTTCGTTTTGACTCCATTGGAAAGAGCTGTTTTTTTTTTTTTTACTCCAGATCTAACTCGATTTAAGGTGGAAAGTTTAACCCTCTATCCCCATTAGAAAAAAAGTTACAAGCGAATTAAATGAAATTCAAAAATCTCTTCTTTGTTCAAGTTTTTAACCATTTTATTTTGTGTTTCCACGGTAACGCTTTTTGAATCCATTGTTTATTTCCATCTTTCTCATTTTCAAGTCTTAAACTTATTTCATTTTGTGTTTCCATGGTTAGCCTTTTAAATCAATCTCATTTTATTTTAATTTCTTAAAATATTTTAGTATCTGTCGTCATTGTTTAGCGAGAAAATATTGCATGGTGTTTTTTTTTTCTTTTATTTAATCCTGGTTATTGAAGATACTTCACTTGACGCAATGGTTTTTTTCAGGTAGACCAGTCAAATCCGGGCACACACACACACAACGCAGCTAATATAAAATAAAATATTTAAATAGGTTGCATGCAGAAACGTGTGTTTCATTAACAAAAGGGACAAAACCAACGTTATTGCAGCAGCAAAAAAAAAAAAAAAAGGGGGGGGGGGGTGAGCTAAGTATTATTACAGAACACATGTTGAGGTTATAAGAATCCTGTTTTTTAATGCTGAAAAAATTGTGAAGTGAGCTACACCGTTGAAATCTCAGAACGGTTTCTTCACTAGAAAATATTTTCTTGTAAAAAAAAAAAATATGCTTGCAGCATTTTTTTTATACTTTAATAGTGATGATACGATCATTTATTTAAAAAATGGGATAGCAAAAAAGCGCAATGAAGCATGTTATCATATGACAATATTTAATACTTTTTATCTTAAGCATTTTATTCTGCTTCTACGGATTCGTACATTTCGTTTGTTCTTATAAAATTAGAACTCTCAGTTTTATATCTGTCATACAATTAATATTTTTTTCCCCTGGAAGATTAAATCAGTCATTTTATGATCAACTGTAGCCATTTCACACCTTCCTCAATGTCTGACACATCTACTAACAACTAAATTAATTTCAAATTTGATTTCCGTAGTGTTCCAAAGTCCCATTTCCTTACACCAGCTTTTGTTTTCGTTTCAAGCAACCCAAATCCTCTCGAAAAAGTACAGAACTGTTTACAGAATCAATTGTCCAAAAGCAGAGTTAGGAGTCGTGAGGGACAAAAGCCGGTCTGAGATGTGACAGATGATGCAACGTTCATTCTCCCGCCATTTACTTAACCCAGATCCATCCGTCAAGAGTTTCTGAAGAGGAATTTTCACCGTAAGAGACGAAAAGCAAATACAGACATGGGTGCGGAATTTCCTCGTCAGGAGCGAAAGACTAAGTTTTTTTTTTTGGAATATTTGCAACATTTAGGTCAATTTGCAAACTGAGTTTCTTGAGCACCAATGCATTTTATCGAATGGGAAATATTTTAAAGAGATCCAGTCAAAAAGCAAAATTCGACATTGTATTGTATGTAAAGATCTGTGCGAATGGAAAATTTACGTCAAAAGTAATGTTTCTTATGAGTTTGCGATGAATGCATAAAAATCATCATACATATAATAGCGATTTCGCTGATCGAGTAACGCTTTGACGTCATCAAAAATTGAACTCGTGTCTTAGCATGATAATTTGATAATATTTTTTTGATTATGTTCGACGTGCAGGGAAAGGCTTTATCGCGACAAGGCTGAACTACATTTCGTAAGTTAACTGTTTTACTGGTAAGACTCATTTTAGGAGAATGATGAAGTGGTCACCAATGAACATCTTCTACAGGAGTTTAGGGTTAATCCACTGGAATTAGGGTTAAAATTTTAACTATAAAAATATCACCGAACAGGCAATGGCGTCGTTCAAATGTAAAAGAAATTTTTACCTGCCATACCTTGTTGGGCGATTTTCTAGTATTTTAGAGTAATCAACAAAATATTTTAAAAAAGTAACAAAGACATACTCAACGAAAATAAATAAATAACCTATCGTATATTATTATCAAATATAAGTGACATGATAAAAATAAACTTAATAATAAGCAACTGATATTCAATAAGACAAAAGATGTACCAAAGACTGACTGTTGGCACATTTTAAAATTATTTGCTATGTATCGCAATGGAAGTTTAAAAAAAATGATCTAGGAGGTTAAGAGATCTTTTCTTTTGCACTATCATGAAGTTGAAAGTTGTAATTTTTTTTTAATGTTTCAGATTTCACACTTAAATAAGCGAAAACAATAATAATAAATAGCAATAAATTATAACTTTCAAATGTATCTTGGTACCAAAATGTAGTATACAATACTTGTTGTGAAAATTTTGAACGAAGCGACATGGCTCATTCTCGCGTAAATGGTGAAAATCTTGCCCGAGGGACGTCCTGGAATTTTTTTCAATAAGTTTTAATAATTGCCCCCCCCCCCCCATCAATATCATTTTTCCCAGTTAAATTGTGTTTAATCAACTATCAATCGTTTGTTCAAAAGGACTTGGGAACTTAGAAATAAAGGATTCGAAAATACTTTGTTTAGGAACTAGAGGGAGAATACTCCGTTGTCCCAGCTACAAATCATTAGAATTTGAAGTATGCCTTATTATTGTTTTGAAAAGCAACAACAACATGAATTTTATCAGTGATAAACGGTATAAATATCTTTTTCATAAAAAGGAAGTTACAGCAACACAACTTGAATTTAAAAAAAATAAATATTATTTCCATCAATGTCTCAATATTTCCTACTAGTGGTACCCGCACGGCTTTGCCCGTAATAGAAAATTAAAAGGTCTTTTGGCACACCTGTACATTTACAAATAATGTATGGTGAATTTTCTCGCCAATTGGCTTGTGCCCATGTTACGGTTCCACGTAATGATAATTTCGTAATTTACTCGTCCATCTTACGAGAATTTTGTTCTAAAAATTGGAATAGAAAAAGAACCACATTGAATTTTTGAAAAATCGCTTCGAGGTACCCAACCCCATGCTATAAACTAACTTTGTGCCAAATTTCATGAAAATCGGCCGAAAGGTCTAGGCACTATGCGCGTCACAGATATCCTGACAGACAGAGATCCAGACAGAGATCCGGACAGAGATCCTGACAGACGGAGGGACTTTCAGTTTTATTATTAGTAAAGATGTTTTGCATTGTCCACCCTGTTACAGTCATTCTGAAGATAAACACAATGAACCTGATAATATTTTTTGAACACTAAGTAGCCTAACTTCCGTGCTTAGTTAGCTACCATGGGTTCCACAACTCACAAACAAGGTGCGTTATTTTTTTTTTTTCAGAAAGTTTATTTGAACTGTTGAATGACTCTTCTGTTAAACGTTTGTGAACAATAAAAATGTTTTCTTTCTTTGAAATTGCTAGCAGTAATATCAATTTTAGAATCATAAATTCATTTTATGTTTGTTCTGTAATGAAAATTATCTTTATGATTCGAACGATCATTTTAAAGGATCCGCTTTATTGCTTGGAGTGATGAATTATTTTATAGCCCCTCATTTCAAATCCCTTGCTCTCCAACAGGGGAATAAAGTTTCCGTAGTGTCATTGGTGCAGGGCCGACCAGGATTCTCCTAGTCCTATACTCAAGTGCTTAAATTTCACGTTGCCTTATATTTTAAGAGACACGATTTTTTTTCTGGACTTTTTGAAGGTTTTTGGTCACACGGAGATGGTGTAGCTAAGCTGTACCATCTGGGATTAGTAACAACAACCCGTTATTAGATGTCTATGTACAAACCATTGTAATTTTCGTATACAAAACTTGATAGGGAATCAATGGAAAAAAAAACTAGTAAATGAAAATTGTTAAAATTCATCAACAAAATTGAAAAGCGTCGAACATGGTTAGCACTATCTTTGTGAGAATGATCCATATCAATTTTAACTAGGTGAAAATCCATTTAAAACTGAGCCTAAGTTTTAGGATGTAAGATTGCGAATCTACTTTCTGCGGTATAGTTGGAGCAATACTCAACAGTACTTTTCTAAGTGTAGGAGTTTTCTTAATTTCAGCGACAATCATAGCATTTATACAGTTAAATTACTGTCGAACTCCCTTATAACGAGCCCTGATTTAACGAGAACTCGGATTGAGCAAGGAAATTAAACAGATTTGGTTGGTACAGTGTTAAGTATGTAGGAACATAGCTCGCTTTTAACAAAAAAAAAAAAAAAAAAAACGCTTAAAGCGAGCACAATTTTTGCATTTCATAAAATTTCTGGTGGTTTCCATTTCAGGAAAAATTATCCTATTTTTTAAAAAGTACATAAACATTTTGAATTTGACCGAAAGTTAAAAATAAGACACATAAATCATGAGAACAACAGACCTCGAAGTCGAATTGCTGGTTCTAAAGCACAAAAAAAAAAAAGCTTCTCAATATTTTGAAGCCGCGGGCGTAAATGACGATGTTTTTCGAAGTACACGTTCCTCGAAAACAACAAAAAGAGACAATAATACAGTTCAAAGCAAATAACCAACTTCTCTGGTACTGTACACAAAGAAGAAAATAACGGTTTTTTTTTCACCAACCCGTTTTTTACGAGCACTTGCTTATAACGAGCAAACATCGTGGTCCATTTTCACGCTCGTTGTAAGCGAGTTCGACTGTACTAGTCTTACATATATATATATATATATATATATATATATATATATATATATATATATATATATATATATATATATATATATATATATTTAAGCAATAAATACAAAAGAAAACTTACCCGACGAATATATTGAAAATACTGAACCTCAAATCATAAATATTATTCAATAGGAGTAATTTCGCAACATCTTGTTACTTTATTAGGACAAAAAATCTTCATAAGACATGCAATGATGAATACAAACTAGTTATAATAATAACGAAATATTTTCAAACTGAATGAAACTAAAAGTAATTCTACATCAAAAACGAATCGAAGGAAAAATTCATCATAGCACTTGCGGTCAGTTGCATGATGAAAAAGAGTTGTGCAAATTTATATGAAAAATACAAAATTAATTCTAACAATTAGTATTAAGAGCAAGAAATGCGTGTTGTACTGTTAGTGCTACATAATTAAACACAAATTGTAAGTTATAGAGGGCCGCGACTTGTTGGGGGAAGTCGATAATATTTTGGGTTGACAGTTTGAACAGAAAGAAGTTTGTTTACTTTGTGCCCTAGAAGCGCATTTCTTTGACTATCCCACCAGTCACAGAAAAAAAATCTTTAAGATGCGAGTTGCCATTACTGTCAAATACTTTAACGCAACTTTTACCAGTTCTAAATTTTTAAAGTCATAATTTTTACCTTAGTAATGTATATTATTTTCCTTTAGTTTAAGAACTGGAGCCTTGAAATAGACTGCAAGTTCTGGCGCTAGACTACCTGTGTCGAGTTCTTCCAATAGCTTTCACCTCTTCCTCACACTCCAGTTAGTTTCTACCATCTGGTAGTGATATTTCCAAAAATCATCATCTACTCACAAAAACTGTTCTTAAAAAATCTGTGCAAATAAATGATTTTTTTTTTTTTTTGAGCAATTTCATAAGTAAACTTAATTACCTAGCGAGAAAAATTGAGCAAATTGTATTATAATTTTCAATTAAAATACATCGAAACCAAAGCATCGATGTTCCAAAAACATCGAAAGTAGAAAACATCGATGTTTTATCAAATGCAGCGATGGTTTCCAAAACATCGACTCGATAACGCATCCCCAATTTTGATCAGTTCAAAAAAAAAAAAAAAAAACATAAGCACCTATGGGGAATCTCAAGGCAAATATAAGGCCTAACTTAAGGACGGATTTGCTCCAAACAAACATTGTTGCAAAAAGCTGTTTATGAACAATATGCTTTGAAAATAATTTTTAAATTAGCCATTTTAAGGGTAATGCTGACAACTCAAAAAATGTTATCTTTGACGCCTACGGAAAATTTTTACACTAAAAGAGATTTTTTGAGCGACAGTATTGAAAAAAAAAATATCCAGGTTCTGAATATGTTCCCAATTTTTAGTTTCAAAAAATAGGAAAAAGTTATTAATAAAGAAATCGCAATGCCATCTCTCCTACATTGGCAAGACATATAAATATGACTGAATCAAACTGGAATAAATTAAAAGCACATATTCTTACCAAAACTGCAGAGACGGAAGGAAAATGACCAACTCCCAACCCCGATTCCGACTCCTACAATTTTAAGGCCTTTAACTTCAACTCCTTTTCCTTAAAATCAGTGCGATTTCAACTTTATCAATTCGACCCTGACTGCGCAGCTTTGGTGAGGCTGCGAAAAAATAATCATTGTTGCGATCATTTGTTTTTATTTTCGTTTTAAAGTTTTAATTAATTAGTTTAATTTTTGGCAACGGAAAATAGAAGGAAATTAAGAATGCTTTTCTTAAGCGAAAGAAAGGGTTGTGCAAACAATTATTATTTTTTTTTTTTGTTTTCGAAAGAGGATTATTAGATTATTTCTTCATTTATTTTTTTTAAATTATAAAGATTTTTTTAATGAAAAATATATTATCCGTATTGTTTAAAAGGTGCTTAAAGGTGTGTGTGTATATATATATATATATATATATATATATATATATATATATATATATATATATATATATATATATATATATATATATATATATATATATATATATATATATATATATATATATATATATATATATATATATATATATATATATATGTGTGTGTGTGTGTGTGTGTGTAGCACATGTAGTTTCAAATTTTAATTTGTGTGTTCAAATACATCTAACAATAATTTTTCTACGCAATAAAATTTACACAAAACACTGCGAGAACGAGCTAGCCGTTGCATCTACTTATGAATTATTTTCTTTCTTCATACACAAAAGTTCACCTCCCCTAAAATTTTTCATGTAACGGGAATCAAGTTTGAATTATTTGGTTTATTTTCTTAAAAGACCTGTATTTTCATCACTGAAGCACCTAAAACTTAAATTAAGTACTTAAATAAATTATTGAAACGCATTTTATTGATATTTTTATTTACTCATTTTTGTTTTAATGCAGAAATGCATCTTAGAGAGCATGCAATACATTTGGACTTGCAATGAGATCGAGAAACGGGCCTCCCAGGAATAACCGAAGCATGTCGTTCGGCGTCCCGTATCCCACTAAAGAGACCAAAGCCCCTGCCACAACCCAGTCACTAAGTCGATATTTTACACTTGAACGGTTCAGCCGGAGTAGTGCTTAAACGTCAGTCGATCTGCCGATGCGCTTCAGTAAACGATGATGATTAAAGGACGCAGGAAATGAGCTAACGAGGCGTTAATTACCGTCTATCGTACCGTCCTGAGAAATATATCATATATTAGTCGAAGTGATAGGGCTTTGTTTTCAATCAGGACTAATGCTTATGTGCAAGGCATCGTCATTTTTCGTATCGTCTTTTCTACTCTTTCTTTTTCTTTCTTTCTTTTTTTTTTTTTTTTGCTTATGTTTAGCTACAAGCTTTGCTTGCTAGTAACAAAACTGACGTTAAGTACCAGAAATTGCTCGTCCAATGCGTTCAGAGAAACATCAGCTGACGATAGATAGTTCAAAACTGCGTTTAAAAAAACTCCATTTTGAAAACTTTCCGTGAGAAAGTCACTAAAACCTTTTATTCATTCTGGATTATCATACTTATAACCAGGGGTGTAGTATTGTTCTTTAATTACAATAAACGGCAAGTTAACATGGTCTGAATCCATTATTCGTTACCGTAACTCTGTACTGGCAATGTCTACCAGGTCAGAACTATTATATGCTGTATTCTGTAAACCTTAAGGGGCTGGACATGCTGGGGTAAAAATCATTAAAATCATCAACTGTCACCCACCGCAGACTGCATTTAAGTAGCAGATAACGGGGGTTGGCGATCGAAGTGAGCACACACGGAGCCCCCTAGTCTATGAAATTAAAACCTGAGCCCCCTCTATCTGTGTCTATGTGTTTGTAATACAATCTCGTAAGGAAACGATTCTGCTATATCTCACTCCTCCAAACCTTAAGGGGCCGGACATCCAGTCCTGAAGATGTCCTGACAACATTCAGGGATGTCCTGAAGTACTGAAAAGTATTAAAATCTTCCATTGTGAAAGGCCACTGGTGGCAGTGAGCCACCGCAGTTGGCGAACAAGAGTTGGAGAGCGAAGCTAGCAGGAGACGGAGCCCTCTAGTTCAACTGATATAACTAGCGTAAAGTAACACATACGTTAATATTGTAACGTATCACTTATTTCTGTATAAGGTTGCACTATAATGATCTGTAAGTTTACGCATTTTTTTCTTTTCTTTTGTAAAGTTAAATTTTAATAAGAGTAAAACTTCCCCGCAATTTCCTGAAAAGTTATAAAGTTCTCAATTTTTTATGCACGTACATTTACACCTTTATATGTCCTTAAAGTTTGACAGCATTTTAAGTGTAAAGTGACCCTATAACTGTCTGTAGACTTCCATTATCATTTTCTGCATAGTTTCAGAGCTTGTGTGTTAAATTCAACAGTATTTATTTGGAACTGTTCAGAAAAAAAAAGAGCAGCAGTAAGAGAGCACTAAGTTTCTATAATTTTTTGTAGAAACTGATATCGATTCTTTTTAAATAAAGGTGTAACGTTCCTTAAGAAACAGTATCATTTACGAGAAGAGTTTATGGAATCGAACCTTCAAGAGATTTTCTAGTAGTACTGAGTTTTTTTTTTTTTCATATTTAGGGGGGAGGAGGGGTACTTTAGAACATATTAAGAACTTTTACTTAATTTTTATTACAATAATATTCTTCATCCCCTACGCTAAAAAAACATACGTGTATTTCATATTTTTTTTAAAGTATGGGAAGTAAACTAAAATAATTTGTCAAAATGAGCACTGTTTATATATGACTTTGGACAAGCCAAGTAGCAGATCCAAAAATTTATCCCTCGGATATCACAGCATTAGTACTTTAAGAAAAAAGTCTGTGTACTAATTAATAAAATTCGGAAAACACATGCCCTTAAAATGTGCTTTTTTTATTAATAAAAACATTACACTGTAAAATCAATATGAAACATTACTGAGTATTTCCGTGTAACGTTCCTGGATTTCAGTGGTTTTTTATCCATTTCTTGGAAAAATCAAGTATCATTTTCAAAAAATACCCTGAATTGCTACAAGTTGTACGAATGCGGAATTTTCATGGTTGAGAAAAATATTTTTAGCTCCCAGTTTAAAGATTAACTAAACGTATTTATAAACTGTATTGACTTCAGCTCGGTTGCGGGTGATCCAGACTGATAAGGCGTCCAAAGGGCGCAAATCTGTCTATGGACTACGTGACTTTGCTGGAATAACAGGCTAGTAAAATGCCTGATACTTGCTTGAAATTCTGCCTCAGCTTTGGCCATGTTTACAATACTGCTTTTGGAGTTTCCTTGAAAACTCAGGAAAGTGCCAAGCTATTATAGTACACCTACCCAAGTTTATTCTAAAGGTACAGCGACACGACTGGCATTAAACAGAAAGCTTTTTGAATATTTCAGGAAGTTTCCAGAATAATTTCAGAAAGGTTACTGATTTTTAGCGGAAAACGTTCCTGGCTTTTGTAAGATATGGTACTGGAAGAAATTGGGCACATCTTCTCCTTTCTTCATCAGCACAACAGCCTGGTGCAGGCCAAGGCTTTCTCCGTCTACTTCCTCCAGGCGGTACGACACGTTGCCAGGTTTCTCCACCTGTTCACACCTAAAAATTTAAGGTCCTTCTCATCACTATCCAGCCACCTTGTTTCTGGTCTTCCCCTTCTCCTTGTACCCTCAATCTTCGAAAAAGTTAGCTTGGGCACATCAGCTGCCCATTATTTTCCAGTAACGTTTCTGAATCGTTTTTACAGTGTACAGTATAATGTAAAGGAAGAGTTGACTTCATTTACATTTGTAACATCCGACGAAAATCAATATGAAAAGCGGTAGAAAAAATGTAAAAGAAATGCAATACAATTTAAAATAGTGGTTACACATTGAAGTTAAGAAATGTTCTAAAAAATGATGATTTAAATTTTCTATCCTACACTGTAAAAGAATTCCGAAACGTTACTGATTTTTTCCCTGTAACGTTTAAGGTTTTCAATGGTTTTCATCCACTTCCTGGAAAAAATGAAGTAACTTCGTCAAAAAGTTTCCTGAATTGCTACAAGTTGTACGAATGCGGATTTTTCATGGTTGTGAAAAATATTTTTAGCTCCCAGTTTAAAAATTAACTAAGCGTATTTATAAAGTGGATCTGCTTCAGTTCGGTTATGGCCTGTCCAGACTGATTATGCTTCCAAAGGGCGCGAATAAGTCCACGGACAGCGTAGCTTTGCAAGAATTGCAGTAGAGTGGAATTCTTGACATTTTCTTGCAATTCTGCCTTAGCTTTCGCCAAGTTTCCAATACTGATTTGAGAACTTCCTTGACAAATCAGGAAGGTGCCGAGCTTTTATATTATACCTACCAAAGTTTACTCTAAAGTTCAAGAGACACGACTGGCTTTAAACGGGAAGGTTACCGAATTTTTCAGGAGGCTTCTAGGATAACTTCAGGAAGGTTACTGAATTTTAGCAGAAAACATTCCTGTTTTTTTCAAGATATATTACTGGCAGAAATTGGGCACATCAGCTGCCATTATTTTCCAGGAACGTTTCTAAATCGTTTTTACAGTGTAGATTGATAGTCTAACTAAATACATATTTAGATGCATCAAACTAAGTGTACGCACAGTATTTTGAGAAAATCATTCAAAATTTTTGATGTTACATTTATGTACATACAGTTTTCTTCCCACTGCGGTTCAGTATGACGCCTCGCCATTTTCAGAATTAGTGGGATCTACATTTACTGGATACATTAGTGTCTATGTTTTTCTTAGGGAAAATTGTAAAAATAATTTTATATTGAACTCAATACTGCAAAAATTCGAATATTTGATTTATTTTCTTCAACCTGTTGGGAAAGATTTCATAAATATATCATTAAGGATACAGGAATACATGAGTTAGGATAAATAATATAAAGAAATCTTGAATGCTAATCCAAGGTAGAAGACCACATATTATTGAAAAATAGAAACGTTTGCCAAAAAATAATTGACCTACCACAGTTCTTATTCACTTAGCAGCGGTTAAGAAAATTTTACCTTAATAAAATCTTCTTTCTTAATAAAACATGGATTGGCTTTTCTTGTTTGGAAACAAAACAGCAAAGTGCAACGAATCTTATTTTTATTGCGTAAAGTACCCCCAAATCACCAAATATAAGCTACGTTTTCACAGAAAATCACTCAACAGTGCTATTAATCGAAGGGGACAGTATAAAGAAGCTTCGAGACACTTAATGGAAACGCAAGCATTAAGTCCCAGCAGGAGCCTTGCTTTCATTCTGTCATAAGTAAGACTGTTTCAGCAAGCAGATCACGTTTGTCCACTTCCTACCGAACAATATCGCGGGAAATATTCCCTTTATACTTATGAACATGGGGCATTCGATTCCGTCCTCCTAAAAAAAAATTGTTGTCGGGACTTAGATGCGACGTTACAAACTGATTTCTTCAAGTTACAGTTTTGCTTTCAGAATGACCG
Source organism: Uloborus diversus (assembly GCF_026930045.1). Lineage (NCBI taxonomy): Eukaryota > Metazoa > Arthropoda > Arachnida > Araneae > Uloboridae > Uloborus > Uloborus diversus. The sequence goes on along the minus strand of NC_072731.1, from coordinate 126,494,933 downwards.
TTTAAAGAGAAGTTTTAGTTTGCTTCTGACACCTGAAACAGAGAAAATAAAATCATAAATTTATATATATATATATATATATATATATATATATATATATATATCAAATATAAATTAAAGAATTAAATAAATATCCAAAAATTAAAAATTGGAAAGTAGGGTGTTGAGATGGGGAAAATGTGTTTGTCGGGCATTCTGTCTGCCCCTCCCCCTCCCCCGTAATACGTTTTGAATGAATAGTGCGACTCGAACAAACTTTTTTTTTTTTTTGCCCGAAAGATCTCTGCGAGGACACTTCATTCCCATGTTTCACTTTTTGATTTGAAGTATTTTTCGTTCAATTTAAAGCAGTTCAAAAAAAAATTAACATTAGCTACTACAGGGAATTTCAAGGAAAATATAAATTCTCAAACTTAAAGGCGAATTTGCTTCAAACAACTTTCTTAGAAAAACATCTTGATAAAGATCATGTATAGAAAATACCTTTTTTGATTTGAACAATTTTTGGTTTAATTTTGAACAGTTCAAAACCTTTAACATTAGCACCTACGGTAAAACTAAAAGTCAATCCTAGATCCGTCAAATAAATTTTGTTGGAAATAGCTCTTGGTGACGTACTCCCGACATCGATTATGAGTTTTAAGATCGTCGACTTCGACTTCGACAACCAAAAATTATTCAGACTCCGACTCTTGCTCCGAAGCTTTGGCAACAGTTTAGACACGGTGGGAAAATGACTGACTCCGAATCTTAGAATTTTAAAGTCTTCGACTCCGAATCCGCAAACATTGGCGGAATTGCAGACTTTGAGAGAAAGAGGCCTATTCCGACTCCAAGTACTTGAATTAAAAACCTTCGACTCCCGACTCTGACTCCTTAACCCCAAAATGAGAATTTTCACACTAATGCTTAAATTTATGTTCAGTGTTTAGCAGTCTTTTATGTTTCTACATAAAGATATGCGCAGACGATTTTCTTTTTCTTTAAGGATAATGGAAACTATTTTTTTAAGTTAGCACTTTGTTGTTTTTTATTTGTTTTGAAGACACATTTATTCATTTTTTAAAATTATTTTTTTGCAAAAGCCATTATTTAAGTTAAGTCGCTCAGACTTTGGCAGGAAACAGGTAGCCAAGGTGTGTAAAATTGTTGCAAAAGCTAAACATCATAGATTCATTCCCTGTCTCGTGACTTGGTGGTCCCATCCAACCATATCCAATTTGGAGGACGTTTTATTGAGGTGCAGACATGCCTTTAAAACCAACCTATGCAAATTTTCAGCTTCCAAGACACAAATCATGAGGATCTAGAATACCTCAAAAAGAGAAAAAAAGTGTGCTCCAAAGTGGCCTCCAATGGAGGAACCGGGCTAGAAAACATGGCAATTTGTTTCACAAAGCTGATTCGCTATTTTGGAGCCCTTTTTTCTGTAGATCTTAGATCCTCCGGATTTGGTTCTTGGACGCTGAAAATTCGTGTAGGTGAGCTTCAAAGGCATATCTGCATCTGTATTAGATTTCGTTTAAATCGGAGATGGTTGGGTGGAGACGGCGAGGTCACTTGACACGGAATGACTCAGTTTTTGACGTAACTTTGCTACCTGTTACCTGCCAAAGCCAGCACGACTCAGCTTAAATAATAGTGAACCTTTCTTATCTGCTGTGATGTGCTTACACAGAAAATATTTGGGCCTTTATACTACGACGTAGGTCCGACGCTCACGGACTATTGCCCTATTTTAATTTTCATTCTTTTTTTTTCCATTTTGAAAGTACAAAGTGCTAGTTCTTTATTTGTTCGTTTATTTACAGTGGTGGTAAAAAAAATTGCACCACCCGCGCCGCAAAGGAGAGGAATATTATCCCGACGGAATTCAACACGCAGTCAAGCATCCCGGATCCCAGATGATTTGGGGATGTATTTCTGATCAAGAAGTTGGTGGGCTTCACTTCGTGTAAGGAACGGTAAACGCTCAGGGGTATATTGGCAATAGGGAAGTATTCGATTTTCTAATTTTATTTTTATATGATAGAGTAACATACATGAACATCATCTGCGAAAAATTTTTTCGATACGACTAATACTTTTTTTTAAAATAATTTTTTAAAGTTCACGCGCGAGTGACGTCAATTGCTTGTTAACGAAATCAGTCCTTTGACTGACGTCACTACCGCGCTGCTAGGCGGCGGGGTTGGCTAGGACAAAGAAGTGCTTGGCGATCTTTGGGGGAAGCGCGGGAAAACAAAAGCCTTCTAACAGCAGCGCGCATAAAAGGCTAGTGAAAATCCTTTGCTGTCTGTAGGGTTTAATACATTCTGCGATTGTTTTTAATTTGATTTTCTTTGTCATGGCTAGTAGAATCAATTACAAGTATTGCTTCGTTCCTGGATGCGTATTTTCATCTAAAAAAACTCCTCACAAGCGATTTGTTATTTTTCCGTCCCAGCAAGATCTTCGAAAGAAGTGTTTTCAAGTGTGTTTATTAATTAAAATTTGAAAATGAAAATTTGCACTGCATTTTAATTAAAAACAATGTCAAGTGAGAAATACAGTTTGAAATATTTTTTCACAACTGTTCATAAATAAATGTTTAATAAGCATATGAAATATTTTTAAAAAAATGCAAGTAAACAAAGGACTTTAAACCCTGCACAATAAACTTAAATAGAAAGTGATAGATGCATTACTATTACCATTTTAATAACAATGCAAAAACTATTAATACTTTCTTTTTAACATTCAAACTATCTTCAAATTTTAACTATTACAAATTGATAATTTAAAAATACATTTTCAGTTTATCACCAGAAGCGTTTCTATATATACAAGACCTTTCTCACATGCAAAAAGGTACTCATTTTATGAAATGAACACCATTTTCAAATTTATTATTTTTATCAAAAGAGCAAAAAAATACATTTATCCTTTTTACTTTCTTCTATATCTAATATATAGAAGAAAGTATTGGATTCGTGCAAATTTTCGAATTTCGAATTTTGACGGATTCGAACGTTTTGAGGTGTGCTGAGTCCATTTCGACCATTTTTGGAAAATGTCTGTCTGTCTGTGTGTGTGTATGTATGTGTGTGTGTATGTATGTGTGTATGTGTGTGTGTCACGTCTGTGTGTGACCAGTTTTTTGTGGCCGCTCTACAACAAAAACTACCGCATGAAATCGAACGAAATTTAGTACACATATGTGCCCCTATGTGAACTTGTGCCCATTGGTTTTTGGCGCGAATTCCTCCAAGGGGGGTGGAGCAATGGGACGTTTTTCGAGTTACGCGTGCTTGCTATTCCTCAGGAAGTTACTGGCAGAATCAAACAAAATTTGGTCCATATGTTGGTATTAACAGGAACAGGTGCTGATTCAATTTTGGTGTCAATAACTCAAAGGGGGGTTGAGCTATAGGACGTTTTTTGTCGTCAATTGTGACTGCTGTATCTCAAGAAATAACGAACGGAATCAAACAAAAATTTTTTGACAAGTAGCCCTTAGTGGGTATAAGAGCTGATTTTATTTTGGTGTCAACAGCTAAAAAGGGGGTAGCGCAATCGCCCGTTCTTTTTTTCCATTGTGAGTGCCCTATCTCAAGAAGTAATGCTACGTTCTGGTTGAAATTTGGAATATATGTGAATCCATACGTAAACAGGCTTTGGTTCAATTTTGACTCCAATCGCTCCAAGAGGTGTTGATTTTTTTTTTTTTTTTTTTTTGCGAATAAAAATAGTTTTATTAATGCAACAATAAGAAAGATAAATCGTAATAGATTGTCGTCTGCGTATTTCTCGTGATTTTAATTGTATGGAAATGATCGGAAATATTATCTCAATGATTTAAAATTTTTAACTGTTGCCATCTTATGTTTGTTAATAAATAAAATATTTGTAATTAATTCAAGTAAGGCTTTTAAAGTAACTTTCAATTTTCGCTCTTTGTTTTGTTTTTACAATAATTCAGACATTGGGATGGTCGTCAAGTTTTTGCATGTGTAATTTTGTTTCTGTTAGGAATATTGCTTCCTCGTCAAGCATGGGGAGGGATCAGAAAAAGGAAAAATATAGAAGAAAGTTTCGTGATGGCCACAACATACTAGTAATTGTATGGAAATGATCGGAAATATTATCTCAATGATTTAAAATTTTTAACTGTTGCCATCTTATGTTTGTTAACGAATAAAATATTTGTAATTCATTCAAGCAAGGCTTTTAAAATAACTTTCAATTTTCGCTCTTTGCTTTGCTTTTGCAATAATTCAGACATTGGGTCAAGTTTTTGCATGTGTAATTTTGTTTTTGTTGGGAATATTGCTTCCTCGTCAAGCATGGGGAGGGATCAGAAAAAAAAAGAAAAAGAAAAAATATAGAAGAAAGTTTCGTGATGGCCACAACATACTAGTTTTGCTAAGTTGCACAAAAATTGAAGGATAATTAACATGTATTAATGGATTTAAAATAATTTTCCACAAAAAAAAAGCAGATCAACTTTTATCGCCAACAAAGCGAAAAATTTTCATGCAAAAACTGCTCTAAATCTTAGTACTGGAATCACTTGCAGTAGGGTTGTTACAAAATGCGCGCCTCATTAAAAGCCGCCAAGTAAGAACTGGAATAGCGCTCTTACATTGTAATTTATATATTCAGATAAAAAAAAACATCGACACACAAATGGAAATGATCAATCTTGATAAGGGAAACTAATGCGAATAATATGAACTGCAAACATAGACGGATATGTATGTACAATTTTAAAGAATAACAATGGTGAAACTTTGTTGTTTCACTCCCCGTACTTCTAGGACATTAAATCTCTCGTCCTTTCGAAAAAAGTCAAACACCATGTATGACTTTACTAGAGGAAGGTTATTGGATTGACCTTTCGTGAATCCTAGCTCCATGATGGAAAAAATGCTGGTTAAAGGCTTTAAAAAGGCTGAAAAAGACAGTGCTGTTCACCTCCTGGTAGGCGCAACACGGCGTGGAAATGGAGCTCTGATCGTAACAGGGAAATGACGTCAGCTGCTGACGTTTTAGGCTACACCTCTTTTTTGCGCATCGCTCTTTAAAAAATTCATAAAAAATCAATCGTTGGTTTTAAAAATCCGGCCATGGTGAATTTTTGTGCTTTGTAAGCCTGTCAACAATGTGCAATAGTTAAAATTGGAATATTTGATAGGTTGATACTTCCCTATTTGGAGGAGAAATCTCTTCCTACTATCCAGGATAGTCTACTTCAGTTCCAAACGTCCTTTTCCAGGATGGTTCTGCTCCGTGCCATAGAGCAAAACTGGTAAGTAACAATTTAAAAACCTTTATCCTGCCATTAGACTTAAACTGACATGGGGTTAGGCATTTTTTTTTTTTCTCTAAACTCATACGCATGTTCAAAAATGGAAAAATGAGCATGGGGTCAGCAGTTTGGCTTGGCCCGGAAACAGCCCCGATCTACGTAAACAATCATAGGATTCCTGCTGTTAAATGTTTATATCATACGTTTTGCAGAATTTCATACATTCATTGTTAATCGGTCGACCAAAACTTCTCACATAATCCCATTGTTTGAAAATGCGAGGGTGATGCATTTTTTTTACCAGCACTGTATTTCTTTCTTAGCTACTTCTTCAAATGAGCGAGGTACATTTCATTTCTAGAAATCAGGTTAAAATGCTAAAAAGTTACGTTTGAAACAATTTACGATTTTAGCTAATTTTGAGAATATTGATCAGATAGTAGAAAGTCGATACTGGTATACGGGAAAGTAGGCTCGTTTAGTTCTGGACGGAGCTTTTTGTTTCCTTTCCTTTTTCTTCTACGAGAGAGGTTTATTTTGTTCTTAGAAGTCAGCCTTAAATAATGAAAAGAAATGTTCGACATCATTTGCAATTTTAGCGAGTTAAGAGAAAATTGATCTGATTCTAGAAATTCGATGTCGGTATATAGGAAAGTAGGCTCGTTCAGTTCTAAAGGAAACTTAGTTTTGGAATGTCATTTTCTTAACAAACGCATTTTGCGGTTATAAATCATAGGTACTCCCAAAATTCAGAATGGCTACAAATTTAATTTAGTTATGAGATGTTTCCCGGCCCAAGTCAATGACATGCTTGACTTGAGAAAACAGTTTCTACATTTTTTATGTAATTGCTCCAGTGCAAGTATGTGTTATGTGGGAGCAAATTGGAAAAATATTAAAATGCGTTCGTCCTTGAAATTAATGTTTTATGTAAGCTGACTCAGCGATTTGGAACCGACGGTTGAATGAACTCTCCATTTCGACACACAAAATAATTAATTTCATTCCATTGGATAACTTAATGTGCAGAATGCATAAAAGGCGCTTTTCATTTTCTTACAATTTTGTTGAGAGATTTATCCTAGATCAGTCATTTAAGGAGGTTGGTGAGGTAATTGTTCCTCACCTCCTTCCCAGGACGTTTATTGGTAGTCGCAGTTAGCGCAAGTAACATTTTACCATTTCATTAACGTTTTTAAATGATTGCCAACATTTTAAAATGGTTGGAACATTTTAAAACGTTTATGAAACGAAGTCTGTCACCTGGGAAAAATAACAGGGTTATTTTTAAAAATTGTCGCTTACAATATCGATGTTGGCCAACAAGACAAGTTGTGTGAAGTAAAAATGCTGCCTTATTTGACAAAAATGCTTTTGATATATTTTTGCTCGATATTTAAAAAAAAAAAAAAAACTTGTAATGCCGTATCACTCTCACTGATAAAAGTTAAATAAAAGAAGTATCATCAACACTTCAACCTACCTACCTACATGTTACCTACGTAATCCGTTCTTGTATAGGTAATACATGTAACGTTTGAAGTTATCAGAAGATTTAACACAACACTCAAAAGCATCAACTAATTACACAAAAGAGTATAGATAGAGCTTATGGTATATTTCGCTCGGTATTTAAAGAAAAAAAAAAAAAAAGATGAAAAAACGTGTTTCACAATATCGCTCTCACTGATAATAGTTAAAATATCATCAACATTGCAACCTACCTACCTACATGTTACCTGCACTAATTAACGTTTGAAATTTTTAGAAGAGTTAATGTACAACACTCAAAAGCATCAACTAATTACACAAAAAAGTACCTAGAGAGAGAGAGAGAGAAAATAAAGAAACACCATTTTTTCCTAATTAGCCGGTTAGTAGTGTGTTATATTTCAAAATACAGACATTTTTATCACGATATTATGCTTTATGAAACGACAATTTAAAATTCTGGACAGTTGAATGTTACACACAGTCTTTTGTAAAACGTAATTTTACATAATCATTTTTGCATTTTTTAAAAACATTGTGCGTTTACTACTTAAGCTTTCATGTTGAGTAATGTCTGTACTCAAACTAAAGTTTTTAAACATTAATAGGTTAAAAAAAATAACTGAAAAATAATCATAGGGAACATGTTTTTTTTTTTTTTTTAATGAAATAATTGTTACTGTTCAGTAAAACAAAGAAATGTAGATTGGTTTTTAATTTCAAAATTTTAACTCCTAAAGTTAAAGTAAAAATTAACTAATTATACAAATAACAAATTATACTAATTAGTACAATTAGTAAATACTAATTGTACTAATTATACATAAGTTTTCTCAATATTTAAAATGTTTAAAATCACGGAAAACATACAAAACCAATAGTACAAGTTGATAATTGATTGAAAAAAAGGTAGTTTGACAAGAAAAAGGACTAAAAAGCATAATTATGTCTTTTGATTTAAAAGAATAACTAAATTTCAAAAATACGCCTTTTTTAAAACTTGATAAAGATATTATAAAACATATCAAACACTTTTTAATTAGCCATAGTAACTTCACCGTCTCCCAAAAATTAAGTGATTAAGTCTATTTATGTTTTGACTTAACTGAATATTTTTATCAAATCAATCTTCATCTGGAATACAGTTTTATGCACCTCTGAGAACATAAGGTGGCTCTCTAAAAATTAAGATTATAAATATTAAAAACCAGCTCCAAATTCATTTTTTTTTGTATATTATATCAATTTTTCAAGCGTAAGTATTTCTAAAAACAAATCAGTCACTCCCTTTCTAGTTGCTTGAATCTTGTATTTATGTCACCGCAAATCAGACCACTTTACCTGCAACGTGAACAACCGCAGCGTGAAAGAATTTCTCGACCAACGTAACAGTCCGACGCCGATGTCAACTCAGTGACACATGAAAATCACCTCAAATGCCGCCTAGCCTTATCTGGGAAAAGGATACTAGTTCTGATTAAATCAATAAAGCCGTATTCGACAAATATTGCAGATTAAGCCGCTTGTATACTGGAGGGCATTTGGATGCAGTCATTGGAAACATACCTCATTTCGTTTTCTTTTTGGAGGTTAAATATGTTGTGGTATTGTTTTTGAGTTGAACAGAAATTCTCAGTGAGCTACTATTTGTAAGTTAATAAATGTACGTGGACGAGTTAAGTTGAGTCAGTAATTTACGAATAAAAAATGTTACAAATTCTTCTTATAATTATAAAATCAAAGTAAACCAATTTGAAGCGGCGAAGCAAAACGGGGAGGAGGAGAGGGGTGTAAGTGCGGCTTGTATGTCGGTAAACCCGTCTGTGTCATTGTAGCTCCTAAATAGACATGTCAATTTTGATTTAGTTGAGTAACAGACAGTGGCGGATTCAAGGGTGGGGGGTCACGTGGGTCGTGAACCCCCCCCCCCCCCCCAAACCACGAACGTATTTGAATGTTTGCTTAAAAACATAAAAAAAGCTTGATCGAAACCATATGAAGAAGAATTTTTTTTTTTATTCAATATTATATTTTGGGCATTGCATGAATGGGTGGACACAAGGACAGGGGAGGGGGTCATGTGGGTTGCGACCTCTCCCCTCTCCCGGAATCAGCGAAATTTCTTTGTCATCGTTATAAGGTTCATTGCATTTGAGTAGTAAAAATAAAAGGAAATAATTTTCGATTATTTTTTTTTGTGGCATAACATGTCGTTTGCTATTGATACATAGCTTTGTTTGAGACAATCTTTCTACGGCGCTGGTTTCAGGCGCCAGTAAACTGAAGTAACAAAAAAGTGCCGCCCGAGCGTTTTTTATGCAACAAATTTAATGGACGATAGGAATATTTCCAGAGCTGTAAGGCATCGCTTCAATTGATAAAACATCTGATAGTGTAATTATTTTTTTATGCTGAGTCTCTGGAAAGTATTATTAATTTCTGTTGTGATTTTTAGACAGTTTCCTTTTTGTTAGTGCTGAGTTTATTTGTAAATGTGCTGTGAGTAGTTAATTAGTTTAAATCAGTGTTTTGGATTTTGTGTCGTCCAAGAAATGTAAAATTTTAGTTTCGTGTTAGCGCGTAGTTGCGTAAAGTTTAAAATAAAAATTTAGTAACAAATTTCGTTCCTTTTCGTATACAAGCATGTCATCAAGAATCAGTTAAAATATATTCTAATTTTATATAAAATCTGATCAGGGAGATTTATCTTTATATGGTGTGCGGCCCTCTTGTAAAAAAGGTGTATGCCACTGATTTTAGCTATGATTCATTTGAGTGGAGAGTTTTTCAATACAAAATTTTATCTGAGTTTTTGTTACTGTAAAAATAACGCGTTTAGTCACAACTTCCCGGATGGACTTTTTTTTTACGTGGTCTGATTCATACATGGTATATTTTCTTTAATGTGATATATTCTTTATCATACAAGAAAATTTGCTCACTCACAGCAGCATTTTTTAAATCTAAAATATATTCGATCTATATTCTCACGGCAAAAATTAATTGATTTATTTATTCACAACACAGTTTTGAACTTACCATTTTGCTTTTACGTTCCTGAACGAAATGAAAACATTTTATTTTCTTTTTGTTGTTTCCATGGTAACTATTTTTGTTTCACCTTATTTTATTTTTGGGAATGCAATAAATGAATAAGGCACTAGTGACATTATAAAACGCGAGTATCCTAATACCATCGTTATTTTCCCTTCTCCTCTGCTAGATTCATTCACATGGAATCGTTTTTAATTGGCAGATTGCCAAATTACATACAATCCGTGGTCAAACAGTAGCGGTAGTTCCTTATACAAATCCACAATTTAAGTCAGATCTTGCCCAAATTTGGTACTGAAGGCCTTTGAAGATCAAGAATCCACAAAGGAACTTACCGTACAAAATTTGCGAAACAGAATGTTTAAGCCTATTAATATCGATGACTGAATTTTCGGAATTTTAAAACAATCCAAAAAAGGTCTTCATGAAAATTTTGAGTTTTGAAACTTATTTTCTACATGTTGACGGGACCTTTTACGCTAATTTTTTTCTTTTATTTTTGCCTGATATTTGAACATGTGTTACTTGGCATAACCATTATTTTCGAGATATACCGTGCGGTGCCGTTTAACGCAGCTAGTGTTTCATAAAAAAATGATAAATATTCTAATTTCTTTTTAAAATTTAGTGATTTATAACCGTCAGAAAAAACTCAAAAAACATTTTATTGAAATTATAACAGCAATTGATCTGAACTCTTGCAGCTAATTTGGAAAAAGTTTTAACATCGAATCCCGAAAAAAAAAAAAAAAAAAAAAAAAAAAAAAAAAAAAAAAAAAAAAAAAAAAAAAAAAAAAAAAAAAAAAGCTGTTTCTACGGGCAAGTTTGGAAAATTTATTTAAACTTTGCCTTACAATTGTATCTGATCTTTAATCTTTTAATAAAATAAACATTACTTCTTAGAGTAGCAAAATATTTTCCTTAGGATTGTTTTGGGACTTAATTAAATTTAACTAATTTATTTTTTCTGTAAATTAAAAAAATAAACCAAAATTACTAAGCTTGTACTTTTGCTACATCATCGATTTACGTTGTTTTAGTTGAAACTGTACCTTATTAAAACAACGGGGATAACTTTAATGTGTTTCACTCTTCCAAATAAATTTATTTTATATGTGATCTTGAAGAGAGAACATCCGATTAATTAGCGTCATTATCCCTTCCTTAAAAATGTATTCCTTCTGCGACAATTAAGCAGATTTTTTTCTTAAATGCGATTAGCAGAGTTTCTCCATCCACATATGACTAATTTTGAATAATCTGAAAAAAAAAAAAAAATCAGACTGAGTTTCCGTCTGAATGGAGAAACTGAAGATTATCAATGTACTTCCTGGGATCAAAAAGTCATTAACTTATTTGATAATTACTGCGTAACCTCATGAGTCCAAAAGTGTTAATGACGATTGCTGATAATTTTGTACGTCAAATGCATTCTCAGTATTTGACCACATAACTATAATTTTTACAAACAGTAGTTGATTTGTTGAAATGTAATTGGGAGAAAGAGTGCAATCCACTTTACATTATGCTTTTCAAATACTAATATACAGATCTCTCTTTGTTTTTTTTTTTTTTTTTTTGAAATTAGGGATTGCAACACCGGACCAAAAATGCATATTCGGTATTTTTTAAAACATAATACCGGTATTAGTAATTTCTCAAAAAATGACCAAAACATAATGTTTCGTTGCCACATTTCATAATTTTGTGCAAAAATTGATTTATGAAAATGTATTACGAACGAATATTTAACTGAGGAACATACGTCAAAGCGAAATAAAAATAATAGTAAGAAACATAATGCAGCTAATGAATCTTTTCTAAGCGTGGGACTCATTTTTGAGCACAAATTTAGTGCAGTTGAAAATACTCTTTCTGAATTCACGCAAGTTGGTGGTAATCTTAACAATATACGATACACCTCCTCTAATGGCCTCGAAGTCCTTCATCTACAAGTAATTCGGTATCTTTCGGGATACTTTTGTACAAATCTTTTGTGTGTGGGTGTGTTTCTTTGGTTTTGAGTGTGGTTTTTTTTTTTTTTTTTTTGAATTTATAGCTAGTTGTAATTTCTCTACGAGAGACGATATTTTTCCACTGTTAACATCATCTTCAGCAAACTCCTCTTGATCAGGATAGGTTTGTGTTTACTTTTTATTAGTCTTTTGGTTTAAAATTTACGGTGAACTAAACTGAAATTATTCTTGTTAGTTTATCTTATTCGTTTTGGTTTTATTTAAAAAAAAATTGTAATTACAGTATTTTCCATTTTGAAAAGATGTTGCAGTAAATTATGTCTTACCTCTATTTTCAAGATACTATATAAATCCAAAATGTTATCACGTCAAGTATAAAGCTAAATAGTGAGACATTACACTAAACCAATACCAGTGACAACAAATTACTATTTACAGTACAGATAAGACAAATAATTAAAAAATATGTACCATAACGTATTATTGCAACTAGTGTTCGCCCAGTGGTCGAAATTCGACCATATTCATAAATGAATATTTGAGAAAACTTGTATGAATTTAACTAATTCTAACATTTTCATTTCTACTCTTACTCATGTTTACTGCATATCTGGAAGCATACAACTTTTATGCGTACACAAAATAACAAACAGTAATAATTTATTTCAATTTTGCTTTTTGTTTGTTAATCTCAAAATAAATGGATGAAAGGGAATATTTCGGTAATGGGGTCGTTTCCGAAATTTTAAAAGTATTTTTTTTTCTGAAAGCTCATGCTTAAAAACAAAGGTTTTAGCAATTTTTTAAATAATTTGAAAACATTTAATATTTTTTAACTATTATTTTAATCGATGCGCAGATTGAAAGTCATTTTTTACGCTTCTGCACATGGTATCAAAAATGAAATGCCATTCACAGATGTCATTAGCGTATAACGCAAATTATCATAACCTGGAAACATGGTTGACAGCAAAGCGTAAAAATATTGCTCGGTTATGGAGTAGCGCGCCAAAGTACGCACTTGTAACGTCATAAAGACCACGCTTTATTTCCAAAATCAAACATTTAAAAAAATAATCAAAACTAACTGTTGGGAAAATAAAAGTTTTTTTTTTTTTTTTTTTGGCTCCACGTTATTTCTTTTGCTTATTCTATTACTTTCATTGACTAAAAGTAGTGCTTTTAACTGAAGAAAACAACCCCATCAAGAAATTGGTGTAGTCGTTAAATTCCTGGCTTGAAAAATTTTATTTTGGATGCCATGTTGTTTTGTGCTTACCCTATGCAAACAGACATTTCCTTACTCTTTGTTTACGTATGCAAAGGAAAAACATTTTTCGTGCTGGCATTGGAAACAAAAAAAAAATGACACCAATGGAAAAAAATCAGCAATCATCCAATTTTAGAATGGAATGAAGCAGCAAAACTAAGTTTATACGTAAAACTTCTGCGTGAACAATATTACTTATAAAACTTCTACTATTATTGAGTAATTTGCTTTAACATCGTCATTAGAAATATAAATTTCCAAGTATGAAATGAACGAACTCTACTCGTGGCAATATAACTGTTCATTCGAAAACACTGGACGTCGCAAAAAAAGTACAATTTAAAAAAAAAAGGTCGTCTTTGCGATTTGATTATGATTAAGGGCGGTGCATAACAAATGTCACACGTTTTAACACTTTCGACCCTCTCCCCCATTTGTCACAAATTTTGCACTTCACCATACTCCCTCTTTCCTTAGTCACATGTCACGCTGTTTTCCATAAACGTTCCTATTAAAAAAAAAGCTTGTTGTCACATTCTCCTCATTGTATGCCCTCTTGTCATGTCTTTCCTCTCCCTTGTCACAAACTGTTACTATTTCGTGAACCCCACCTTAAAGCGGGACTTCATTCGTCGACAGTCCGTATTTTGTGGCAACCGTATGCAAATATACACTTCCCTACTCTTTGTTTTCGTATGCAAAGTAAAAACATTTCTCGAGCTGCAATTAGTGCCAAAAATTTGACACCAATAGATGAAGAGCGCCAGAAAAATTTAACAATAATTGAAAGCTTACCGAATGAAATGATCCTGGAAAACTGAGATTATACGTAAAACTTCTGCATGAACAATGCTTCTTTTAATAAGTTTAATATTATTGAGTAAGTTGCCTTGACCTCTGCCGTTAGAATAATTAAGTTCCAAACAGTCAAATAAACGAATCCTACTTGTTACATTAAAAATTGTCCATTCAAAAACAGTGGACGTCGCAATAAAAATGCTATTTTTAAGAAAATCGTGTTTGTGATTTGTTTACGGTTTAGGGGAAAACTGACAAATGCACTTTTCAAAATTTTTGATCTCTCTCCCCTTTGTCGCAAAGTTTCACACTTCACCATAAACCCTTTTCCATTTGCCACATATTATACTACTATTCTCTATCCCTTTGCCACATGTTCTATGTTCCACTCTTCTTCATAGACGTTCTTATAAAAATAAAAAAAATCTTGATCTCATTCTCAGCATTGTATGTTCATCTTTTCTTTTATTTCCTCCGCCTTGTCACGAACGGTTAAAATTTAATGAACTCCACCTTAAAGAGGGACTTGATTCGTAGTCAGTTCCTTGCAAATAGACATTTCTGTACTCCTTTTTTAAGAATGCAAAAGAAAAATATTTCTCGCCCTGGCATTGGTGCCAAAATGGATAAAGTTCGCCAATTTCCAATGGAGTCGTTTCCAAAATTTTAAAAGCATTTTTTTTCTGAAAGAGCATGATTAAAAACATAGGATCTAACCATTTTTTAAATAATTTGTTTAAGTTTAATATTTAAAAAAATACTTAAATCAGTGCGCTTTTATAATTTACGCTTCTGCCGATGACATCACAAATGATGAAATGCCATTCAGTGTTGACATTCACAGAGCAAAATATTTAATTCGCATCTTTACTCATATGTATTGGCAACGATATGGTTGATAGCAAGCGTAGAGCGCAATTTTAATTCGCTTCTTGATTATCATAACGTAGAAACGTTTTAGAAAGATGCGCCAAAGAGCATCATTTGTGACGTCATCAAAACCACGCCTTCTTTGAAAAATCTGACATTTAAAAAAAATAATTAAAAAATAAGTGTTAGGAAAATGAAAGTATTTTCTGGGTCCTTATTATTATTATTATTTTTTTTTTTTTTTTGCTTATTCTATCAATTTCAGTGACAAAAAGTACTACTTTTGACTGAAAGAAGCAACCCCATTGTTCACGCGAAAGCACTGGACGTCGTAATAATACGCCAATTTTATTAAAAGTTTCACCTTGAGATCTGTTTGTGGTGATAGCAAATGCAGGTATTATTGGGAGCTGGAACTGAAAGCCGTCCCCCACTTCGTAAAATGATTTATTTAAATATTAAAATCGCGAAAACATAATCAAAATGAAAATATTTTAAATGCCCGTAGTTATCCAAACGCCTCAATAATAAAACAAATGCAAGTATTTCATTTCTTTATGCTCAAGCGAGAATTGGCAACACCACAATATTATCCAGCAATTTCTTCACGCTAACTATGTCGCGTGAAAAAGCAAATAAAAATGAATTTTCACTAACTTTTAATTGCTTCTAGCGTGTTTTCTAGCCATTTTAGCGGATTGGCATTTTCGAACAGTAAACCGGGTAGAACGTGTTTTATAGTATTTTGCACGAGCTTTCCAACCATACCAAGCACGAAGCATTAAAATGCATTTTTCATGTAGAAAGAGCGGTTTAAAAAACCAATTAAAACTTAATGTTTCACGCTTCCAACAATGAATTTCAACAATGGAAAAGAGATAAAATTAAAATTTTTGAGTTTCGCTAACTAAAATCGCTTATAACTTTTTTTCTAGTGGATTTAGGTTATTGGACCTTGGGCGCCCTGAACCTTTTTTCGTTAAGAGGGTTTTTTAAAGATCTTCCCAACCGTATCAAATTCGAAAATATTGGACCATCCGTTCGCGCAGAAAGAGCCATTTAGGACGAAAATGCTTTTTTAATTAATATCTCCGTTAATTAGCGTTCGATTTCAAAAATCTTTATTGATGACACTAAAACTCGGTAATAGTCACCGAACGAAAAAAGAATCGGTTCACAAACAGAGGAGGAATCGGTACCGAAAGGAAACGACTCGCATATTAATATATAAAGGTTGATCGTTAGAATAAATTATTCATTGGACAATGACATTCGAATTTACATATGATATTAACTTGCAAAAGGAAAAGTGAGTGATCAGAGAAATGAAAAAAATAAAACATAGTTTACATAAGCGCATAAAAGTGCGATTTTTTTTTTCACCATTTAGCAATAAAAATGTAATTTTGCAATCTTTCCGCTATTTTTATTTAATCACATTCCATTAGTTTTTGCTTTTGAAGGGAAAGTTTTACATCAATAAATTAATTTTGGTAATGTAATATGAAAAAATAAATGTGTATTTAAAATAGAAGTAGATATCTAATAAGTTAAATTGAAAACTCTTTAATTTAAACTATATTTATTATTTTCAGCTAGTACCGTAAATACCGGCATTTTACCTCAACAAATACCGGTACTTCAAATTCCGGTTGCAAAATAGCTCAAAATACCGGTGTTACAATCACTATTTGCTATATACTTCCCCCATCCCAAATTAGTTCCAACGTTTGAAAAATATGTACCGATTACATTTCACGACAAAACAAAACAAAACAAAACAAAAAAAAAATCAAAGACTTCTGTCACCATTCTTGATGATTCATAACTACCATACACCCCCCCCCCCCTCCGAATGCAAGTATTACCACGGTTTTCCTCTATCACATTTTTTTTTCTTCCAACAGGAGCCCCCCCCCCCCTTTTTTTTTCTTCAGTGTTCGACAATTTCATAACCATTATTTTTATTTAGAGGGTAATGGAGCATTAAATTCACTGCTAACATTTTTCCGAGTTACTGGAGAGCTTAAAAGAAGTTCAGAAGCATGAATATTTCTTGATAAGATAGGGAGAATCATGGAGGAGGGGGAAAATCCCCCTATAGCAGGGGCACTCAAAATTTTTTGACTCGCAGCACCCTTTGAAGAGTTAGAACTATATCACGGTTCCCCAGACCGTCTCTATTATATAACATAAGTGCACCAAATAAGACCACCCTGAGATTCCTAACCTAGTATCTTGCTTATTTATGATTAAATTGGCTCTTGATTTTGCATGCTCACCAGCTAACTCATAAAAACTAAGAAAAAATTAAACAAGTGGAAAATTTTAAGTTTAAAATATGTTTTTGAGAAGTTTTAACAAAGTAAGGCCGTTTAACCTTATAAGGAATACAGTTTTGGCTTCAAGAACAATAAAAGCCTTTTTTTAATATCAGTAACCGACAGTGATCCAAAATGAAACGAAACTTACCGTAAAATAACGTCAGGTAGTTTTGACATTACTCTTCTGTAATAGCTTTTGTTACCTGATTTCTTTTTGTTTCTGTTGCCTGGTAGTTAGAAACTGCTTTTTGATAAGACTTGATCATTTTATTGTTTCTGACGTCGAGATGAAGTCACGATCTAGCAAAATTTTGCTTGAGGGGATGACTTTATTGGTGTATAATATCTCACTTTGCATTCCCACCTTAAATATATATTGATACCATGGACACTCTAGCACCCCTCGTCTCTTCCTAAGGCACCCCAAGGTGCCACGGCACCCAGTTTAGGAACCCCTTCTCTATAGGATTTTAAAAATCTTAAAAAACGATCGTTTTTTTCTGGAATTTGGTAGGAATGGGTTTTCACTTATATTTCAATGTAAACAAATATATTTCGATGTTTGCACATCCTTTCAGTAAAGAAAATTTCTGTGTTTTTTATACATTATTCAAATTACATTTACAGATATAGTTAAGGTTAAAAATGAAATTAATTATGCATATAATATAGCGTTAATGTAAATTTATATTTCTGGGGATGCACCTTCCATATTGTTTATCACTTATTGGTATTGTGATTATTTTTACTCTTTTTTTCCAAATCATTATTAGAATTTATTATTTTTCTTAAGAATTGGTGGTACTGCAGTTTGTTTCAAAATTCTTTCAATCTACATGTAAGAATCATCAGCACCGAAATCCATTTTCAAAGTTACGGGGAAAAAAAACGAAAAAGAGCATTTGCTGTTGTCGATGCTTTTTGATCTTTAAAGTGGGACTTCATGAAAGTTATTTTATGTATGCACGATAAACTCCGGGTACATTCGCGTTATGAATGAGGTCTTATTTGTAGTGTTTTACAGTCTTACCACATTTTATATCGAATTTAATGGTGGTGAAAGATTACATTTGTGTGCCAAACATGATGTGCACTATTCGCACATCATACAATACACTTGACTTTAAACAGCATTGTCGCATAACTCCAGATGTTTAATGCAGTTAAATGCATCCAAAATACTTAATCCGTAAATGGGAAGCTCAGTAAACATAGTCTTGAAATCCGCATGGCAGTAATCCACCATTATGGATTCAATTTTCCTGACTCGCGATTAGCTAATGCAAATTTACCCAATGAACACAAAATCCTGGAGAGTGGCTGTGTGTTATAGATTTTGATAATCCACTATAATATTAAAATCTGTTCGCGTCCGTCTGTCTGTCTGATGATCGATTTTCTCGAGAACCACTGCGAATCGGGAGTAGAACGAGATACCGATCAATTCGAAATTTTCCAAAGAAAACAATGGGACCAATCTTGTAATGGTGCGACTTTAATTAGCGGAGATATTAATTAAAACGTTAAGTAACATAACGTTATTCAGGAATTTTTATTTCTTTCCTGTTGCCATTTTGCATATAGGTGAGCAAATAAAATTATAATAATTGTTTCAAAAGGGCAATTTTTGGCTGCTGTCCAAATTTTAAAACAACGTTCGCATCTAGAATTTTATTTTAAACTAGCAAAAATACTTGGCGTTGCCTGGGTGAGTAATAATAATGAGAAACAATCGTTACTTGCATTCGTTTTCTGTTTTAAGTGAATGAATTTATAATACACCTTTTTGACGTGATTAAAAATCGAGCATCTTCCTTACTCATAAAATTAAAATAGCAATAAGTATAAAGAACAAAATATTATTGATTTAGAAACGAAAGCACGACATTTAAGCATACACAAATTTGAGGAATTTCCAAAATAAGAAATTAATCTTCACATGTTTAAAAAATTGATCTGTTAATACTTTTTTTTTTTTTTTTAACGTGGAGTCTAAAACCTTCTCTGTATGGCTATTGAAATACTAAGAGTTTAAAAAAATTAAGCCTTACGTAATCCCATTATACTTGCTTTAGTTATTTTGGGAAATTTCAATCATTGTTGGCTCTTGGTGCGATTTTACCAAATTCGCGGGAATCTTTTTTGGGACACCTTCGATAATGCTCCTCCTTCTTCCCTTACTTTGTAAAACGATATGTTACTAATTTTCGTTACAGATATATTGTCGCAAGATGTTGAGATATTTTTAGTCACCATAAAATGGCGCTTAACAGTTTCAGCCGAAATGCTCCCAAAATAAGCAGTAAAATTTGGCGACTGTTTGAAATTGTGCAAAAAGAAAAATTAATATAAGTGTTTCTGCTGTTTATGAATTTGCTTAATTTAGTTGCTGGAATGTTTTACACAGTAAAAAAAGTTTTTTAAAGATTCTCTGGCGACGTTTTATTTACATGTCGAAAGCTGAGAAACATTATTGCGTAGACTTTAGCTTCAAAACAGCTACAGTTGAAAAAACTGCCAAATGCATCAGCTACTGAAATCTTTTTGCAAAAATTTCAGCGATATTTCTGCTAGTTGATTGGAAAATGAGTAAGTGTCCAATCAGCATAAATAATAATTAAAAAAAAAACATTAATTACATTAGAGTTCTGTTTAAATGGAAAATGATCAGCCAAATCCATTTATTATTGGCCAATCTTGTGGGAAAACGTTACTTTAAGATTTAACTTGAGAAAAGCCTCGATCCGACAGACGAAACGCAAAAATATTCAACAATACAAAAATTCTAACTATCAACTGAGAGTTGAGATGATACACTAAATAATGAATTGGGTTGATGAAAGCCTTCGAACATGGAACTAAAAAGCTCATAATTCGTATTTTAAACAACTTAGAACTTTCTAACAGATGCCATCTTCAGCAGAAAAATTAGCGCTTTCAATGGACACATAATGTTAATATGTGCACGTTTTTCCACCCCCATATTGGGGTATTTATGCGAAAATTGGGGCTAAAATTGGAAAAAAAGGAACTATCAATCGGATTTTTTTCGAACTGGCCTTTAAACCTTCCCAGTACCAAAATGAACAAACGGTGAAAGTTTCAGCCAAATCTGCCTGGTAGTTTCTGAGATCTTAGGGAACAAATTTACCAACATCCATTTATATATATATAGATAAGTTTAATTTATACTTTATTCTGATATATAAATCCTAAAACTACTCTTTAAAGAAAATTTTTCGTTTAGAAAATACTATTAAAATCTGTTCGCGTCTGTCTGTTTGTAAGCCTGAAGCTTGATCTTCTCGAGAATGACTAAAAGAACACACTGAGTTTAAAGATTAAGGCAGAGGACCATCTTATCTAATTCTCAATAGCATTTGAGATGGAAATATGTTTTATCCATGGATGAGTATATTTGACGAAATACACCCATTTATTTCAATCATCCTGCCGCGACATTCTTTGAAATGAAAAGATTCCTTTGTTAGCGAAACTCATCTATTTTAGTTATAGCCTTTTTTTTTCCAGAATAAAAATTGCCAGTTGAAAAACATTTGCCACGCAATGAATCTAATTTTCAATGGAAAGCAGATCACTTTTCTTTCTACTATCAATGACAAAACTGCATATTATGACATATTGATAAAACTATCAAACTTCTATCCGTCAGAACATGTATGCATACCACATAAAATAATCCACTTATAACTACAAGATATTTTCAACTTCTGCCTGCTAACAATAAAAAAAAGGTTTTTTTTTCTGTCTCATGTGTAAATTATCAATCTTGAAAGTTAGGCTCAATAGCAATTTATTAAAGTACCCATAGCTGTTTTGGAGACATGAAAGTATCATTGTTTCATCTCAATTAACAATTGAACACCTAAATCCCTTGTCTCAGATTTATCTCAATTATCAGTGAAAGGAGTATATGTTTGAAGATAAAGAGTTTAGAGATCAGGCTTAAATCCAACATCAATAATTTCATTTTTTTTGTCACATATATGTAGCAGCTATTTGTGGCTAGGTAATGTTTTTCTACACATTGATTTTATGCATCGATACCTTTTCAGATAAGTGATTTTCTTATTTAGTTACTAAATCCACATGGTCCGTTACCTCAGTACACATAACCTATTAAATATGATGTTTGTCTGAAACTACTTGAAATATATTAGTAAAAGTACTATTAATGTTTTCAGCTGGATTTTCCTACAAAAAAATGAGCCACAAACTTTTAGCCAGATTGAAAGATTTTTCTGTGGTGAGCAAAGAAAAAAAATAAAAGCAACATTTCTTTTGATGCATTTGTTAAAGTTAATATTATTATTATTACTTGAGATATAAATTTTATCCGCAAATTTTTTTTTATAATTCTCATATTATAACAGTACACTTTTAAAAAATGAAATAAATGATAGATATTTTTGCATCATTTAGTCGTTTATCTAGCCCCAATACGTGCAAACAAATTATAATGTGAAATTATTGGTTAGTTTTTGTTCTCTAAATTAATGATGCATTCTTAAAACTCGAAATTTTTTTTCAAAATTATGAAAATTTTATTATGTGACATTACTCATTATATCGGTTCTACGCCACCGTGTACCAGTTATGTAAGTTAATTTTGTGGGTCACATTAAAACTGTTTCCCAGAAAATTTGGATGAAATTAGCAAGTAGATGAATTACAGATTCTATTAGGAATTAAGATCTATCATAAAAAAAATCATTAAGAGAACATACAAGGAAACGTCCAAAGAAGAATATAAGCGAATCAAAAACCTTGACACATGAAATGAAACCAGAGGCGTGGGCAGAGCTTTAGTAATGGGGTGCCACTATATCAGGGAGCTTAAAGGGTTATATAACCACCAGAAACGGGGTACAGGGTGGCGAGGATACAAAATTAGGTAGTGTAGAACATTGGTGGCATCTGAATTTTTTCAAAGGGGGATTTTAAAAATGGATTCAGTGAGTCAAAACTAAAACTGAGAGTTAGAAATATGAACCTAATCGTTAGCATAATATACGTTCAGGAATGCAAGGTTCGGCGGTTTCTCCCATGAGAATTTTTTTTTTTTAAATTTTAGTCTTTAAAAATGCATTTTAAATTATTTTTGGTAATGTTTGGGGGGAAAGTTCAGGGACGCTTCTACGTGCATTTTTCGAAATTGAAACGTTTAAAAACGCAATTATTATCTCAGATTGTATTGAGAAGTGGAGGGTTATAAGGGAAAGATTCCCTCCCCGAAATAGCTCGAAATTTTGTTCTGACATTGCAATTTTAGACAATCTTTGATAATGTAAGGAGGAGCGGTTCGAGGACACTCCGTCGGAATATGTTTTCGAAATTTAATAAAATAGATTAAAAAAGGAACTTAAAACGAAGTTTAAGACGATTTTCAACGATGTTGGTGAGAGAGGGACGCTCTCCCGGAAAATTTTTGAAGTTAGCATTTAAAGCGCAATTTTCGGAGGATCTTTGGTAATGTTAGTGGGGGCGGGGGGGGGGGAGTTCGTGAACCGCCTCGGTGTTTTCCGAATTTGAAATTCCAGAAATGCAATTGTAGGTGATCTTCAATGAAATTATCTGGGAGTTCGGGTGCGCGACTCCGGATTTTTTTTTTTTTTTTGAAATTGAAGCTTTACAATAGAAATTTCAGACACTCTTTGACGACATTAAGTTGAGGGGCGGTTCGGGGATTCCCTGAAAATTTTACAGATTGAGGTCCTATAAACGAAATTTTAGACAATCATTAATGGAGAATAGGGTGCGTTCCACGCGGATTTCAGTTGGGCGTTTCTCGGGGATTTGAGTGGAAGCGCTGTTCTTGAAGCTTTTCGGAATTGACATTCTAAATATGCAAAAGCCATTTTTGATGCCGAAACTCAAAAAAATGGGGTTTGGAAACTCTCCCCCGCTATTCTTTAAAAATCAAAGTTTCAAAAACGCTCTTCTAGACTACCTTTGGTACCGTAAAGTGAAGGGAAGAGTTTTGGGGACCCCTTCCTTCCCTTTCTTTACTATGTCCCTATCTTCTTTTTTGTTTTAATTACTGTAAAACTGTACAACTTTGTGCGAAGGGGGCAACAATGGGCTATTTTTGCCATGGCGATGATTTTGCTCTCTAGTGACTTCTTTTTCGAACTTACGAGTTCCAAAAAAATCACCAGGTAGTGTTACCATTTAGGTAGCTAAAAACGCTTTATCAGAGATTGCCATTGTTTTTGTATACCTTAGAAAACTTAGTCGCTTCTAGTGCGTGATTCGATTTGCTCGTCAAAGAGCCAAAAGTCTCCTTTGGGCAGACCACTTATATACTGTTATCCAAGATCTGGTAAGTTCATATTTACTTTACTAATTTATCAGTTACTAGCTGTACCCGACGCGCGTTGCTACGCCAACAAAAAATACATCATTATACTGATTTTCATGACAATCGGTTGAACGGGGCAGAAGTTGCTACTCTGCAGTGCCACCTGGTGGCGAGTGGCTTCAATGAGCATATTATGCACCTTCTCCGTGGAAAAATACATATATATAGCAATTTTCATAATAATCGGTCCAGGTATCAAGTGAAGCCGTGACTATACTCAAATTTTGTACTCACGCAGTTTGTAAGATCAATCAATCGCTAAAAATATCAAATAGAAAAAGTTTTAAATCATTCCGTTGCATGAAAAGCCATAAAACAATAAAGAAAATATTTATTTGTTCAAGAAAAATGGCAACAGCTAACTTCTTATCAATGAGATCTTTCACGCGAATTAATTTCTGCAGCCGATAATTTTATTCCATAGACTAATAATAAGAGTAGACCGAGCTATGGCAACCCTTTTGCTGCTCATAAACCAAACCATGTGACTGGTGGATATCCTAGCAACAGCGGGCGTTAATCGTAGCAGACGATCAACGCCAGCGCGAAATAAAATTAATAGAAATGATGGAACACGGAAGAATGATCTTTTATGGAGTCCGATTTGTAAATTTGTTATTCTAAGTTGTAAATATTTTGTTAATATAGTGAGTTTTTCGTTTAGATAATATTGTGCATTTTCTTTAGTCAATTTCAATAACTCTCTAAGCAATAAAAGATGCAAGCGACCAAGAAGAATCAGCAAACGGTAAGATTTTTACCTACAGTTTCAATTTAAGATACCGATTAGTACATTTTTGCGTTAACGCAAAACGTTTACGCCATTTCGTTCACGCCAACGCTGACAACTCCAAATGAAATAAAAGTTACCGAAAACTGATCAAAAACTATTACTAATGTCAAAATAATGCATAACTAAAAGAAAAACAGTTCAATCTCTGCACCTGGAAGTTTTTTTTAATGAAAACACATTGTCTTAAAATACATGTCGAGTGCCAAACTATAGATAATGCTGCCATCTAGCAACCATGCTGCCAAAGTCTTCGCCAAGCCCTTCCACTAGTCACATGATACATCTATGAACCAATTTTCTTTATCAGCAAGAATGAGAAAGCTCGGTCTACTCTTATTATTAGTCTATGTTTTATTCGTATTTATCCAATTCGCAACTCCAACGAACTATAGGGGGCACTGAAGTCACTGTCTAATGGCGGACTTAAAAACTAAAACAAACGCACATGGTAACGAAGAAAATGCTAAAAGTGTTGTGATTTTTGTTCGTACGTATGATTTTTTCGCTTTATTCTTTTTAAATTAATTTTCAAAGTCTTGTGGATATTCTGGCCCACGTAGAAAGAAATGAGAATTCAAGAAGCATTACTAAACGTCAAAGATTAATGCAAACTACGTAGTTCGAAGTTCTAAGCAGCTATTTCCACGATGTTGAATTCGATATTTATCAATTCTTGATAAAACTAAATAATAATTGTGGCCTGACAAGAATAACAATTAATGTTAGAAAATTCAATATGACATTACAAATTGTTATCGAAAGAAGATGATACTTTTTTTGCCTTGCTTGGCTAGCGCTTATTGTTTTCCATTTGTAGCTGAGTTATTTCTCTCGAATTCCCGAATCGGTTAATTTAAAAATTTTCTGTTTCGATATTTCTAATTTCTGAGTTACGATTTTATTGTGTCATGTTATGCAAATCATCAACAAAATTCTCACGGATATATGGTGGTAGTTTACTTTTCAGTTGATTGACCATTATTTCTTTTTACTTATCGAATTCTGTAATCTTACTACCATTTTATTCCACTCAAGATAAAAATTAAAAATGGTTTAACTAAAAACGCGAAATCTCGCCAAGGCTACTTTGCTCGCACTATACTAAAACTATAACCCTAAACAAATTTGGCGAAACCTTTCAGCTGAGAATAAAAGGAATAAAATAAACTCTTTCTCGGTTATTCATTTTGTTCTACGATAATATATTCAAGAAAATATTTTGCATACTGTCCATTCCAACTAAATGCTGCTGTAAAATATGGTAAGTTTAATTAATTTAAGATTAAAAAACCCCCCATATTCTTACAAATTCATACAAAACAATAAAAATTTTTACCTTGTATAACGTTATCCAAGTTTGTTAATCCAGAATTTTCGCTTTCACCAATTATTAAGGAAATAATGAAAACTAACATTATTTTGAGAAGCTCGAGAATACTACTAAGGGATGAATTAATTTCTGTAGCTGAAAGCAAACTAAGACACATCGATTGCGTTAATAAATACTCAGAACAAACTGCCTGTGTTTATGTCAACAGACACACGTGGAACGCAACGTGGCAATGTTTTAGTTTCATCGGCAGTTTTGTAAATCACCGCAAGGTAGCGTATTCGAGCGCTGGAGTTCCGAATAGATTGTGACTTAAATTGGAATAAAAAAGGAACTATCGATCGGATTTTTTTCGAACTGGTCTACAAACATTCCCAGTACCAAAAATAACAAACGGTGAAAGTTTCAGCCAAATCTGTTGGGTAGTTTTTGATTTCATGGATGACATACAGACAAACATTGATTTTTATATATATATATAGATCAATTAATTCGCTTATTGACTCAAAATGCATGATAGTTTTCATAAGCTCTCAACATTTATCGAAAATGGGAATCTTGGGGTACAACAATGGGCCACCTATTTTTCACGGTTCTCAAGGCTTGAAGCTTCATTTTATTCTCTGTAGGGATGCTTTCGTCATATTTTGTGTTATTTATTGCAAATAATGGAAAAAAAAGACAGGCCAAAGCTTACGGGGCGCCCTATCGCTCGTACTCCTAGGAGTTTTTGAAGAAAGTGATGACTAATATCCGGACCAAACACAAACTGAGATAATTTTTTAAAATTATTTATTTTGATGAGATTTGGAATAAAAAATGTGATTTCACATTTCAGTTTTTAATTTTTTTTTTTTAAATCTCGTTCAAAATTTGTCATAGCTACGTATTTTCTAAGATCTAAGTATAGGTACCTAGCCTTTAGTTGGTGAGATTTTTCTAATTTTCAAATGTTTCTATGTCAAAATCTAGGCAGATAATAAAGAACGGTACCTACGTTTACTATGTTGAACTTAATCAATCACTCAAGACAAGTTATGATTAAATCTTTAAAAAAAATTGCAAAAAAGAAGAAACTGTCAATGATAGACTAAAAAAAATTATCATACAGTTTCAAGCAGAAGACAACGTGTAGTCTCAGACAACAACGGGCAAGATCAAGTTTTCAATATATTTTCTAGGTTAAGATGAGGTGGCCCACAGTTGCACCCCCGTAGGGGTTCAACTATGGGCCACGGAGAAAAAGTCTTCCTCCTCTTCTTTCCAACTTAGATTTTCTTTAAACATTTCATTCGAAAAACTAGATGTATAGCTAACATTGCTAAAATCGTCAAATTTTTAAATCAAAGATGTACACGAAATTTTGATTGAAAACATCGAAAAGTGGCCCATAGTTGGACCATTTTACGGTACTGATGAAAATATTGTGGAAGTCCTTTCCCGAAATTTTCTTTTTCAAAACCATTTGAGTGTTTTTTGGTTATAAATAATGAAATTTTTAATTTCCGGCCTGACATTTTTATTTATATATGTATTTTTTTTTGAAATACAAGTGTTTGCGGTCTCAGTAAAAACACGTTTAACATTTTAGACTGTTGTGATACGTTTTAGTGATACGGGAGTGACTCTCGCCAAGAGTGCAACAGCAAGAAGGACCGTAATTTGTCAAGATTATTTCGAAAAAATATTATGAGTTTATTGGTTACAATAGAGCTAAATGAAAAAAAAGGACACTTACTAGCCCTCCTTCCCTCCCTAAAAAAGAAGAGTTTCACATGCATGGTGCATCTCCTGGGTCTGCTTAATACTTGTACATTGTAGTGACGTAGCTGGGAGTGGTGAAGGATGACTTTCTGCCCCTAATAATCCCTCTTTTTCGAAAAGAGGGCGGCATTTTAACTCTCATTGTGAAAAGAAATATTTTGAAACATTATTCAAATACGATACAATATATATTACAAATGAAAAGGGGAGAAAACTCCTCCCAGAACAGAAATACTACAAAAGATAAGGCCTGCGTTTTTAAAGCGAAAAGTTTAATAAATTTCTGGGGCAGCTCCCCCTCTATTGTTTATTTACGATCGTCTTAAATTTTGACTTCAATTTTGGAAATGTTTCGAATGAGAGTCTCCAAAAGTTCCTCTCCTAACATTATCGAAGGTAGGCTAAAACAGCATTTCTGGAGATTCAATTTCGAAAAGTTTCCTGAGAGGGCTTTGAATTTCTGCTCTCTCTCATCACCTGAAATCGTCTAAAACTACTTTTCTCGAATTATAATTTCGAAAATTACAGGGAGAGAACCCTCGTAACCCCCCCCCCTCGTTTAAATAGTTGAACGCAATCTACAATTATGTTTTTAGAAATTCAATTGCAAAATTCCGGGGGAGGGAACACGAATCTTCCTTTCACCTAGACCTAACATTATCAAAAATAGTCTGAAACTGCGTTTTTACTGCTACAATTTCGAGACTTTTCTAATGGGGAGAAAACCCCCTACTTTTTTTTTTCAAAAACTATCACAGCATAAATGAAATGCATACAAGAAGATGAAATGATGAAAGTTGCGTATGTATGAAGTAGAAGCTGGTTAGGAGAAGCTTCTTTGCCAGTCAGCCACAGCAAAACATTATGGTGCTCTGAACTTTAACCTCGTCGATTTTTTTTTTTGCTCTAATGGCAGTACCGCACTAACCCCAGTGCGCACGCCTCTGAATGAAACTGCAAATATTTTACGAATTTCATCATCAAGGATGAGTACAGGGGGAAGCATGGGTATTTTATGAAAGAATGAGATACCACAGAGCAATTACTTTAATAAACTAATTTGAAAATGTCTTAAAAAAGGAAAACCACTTTTTTTCCTAGCATATTTCACTCAAAAATTAAGGGCTCACTCCTGCTTACACCTTACCGTCTTCAAACAGTATCTACATTTAGATGCAATAATGCATAATCTGAGCCGAAAATTCAATGCAGTATCAGAAAAAAGAAAATAAGCACTTTAAAGTTGGATTTTTTTTCATACATATCATAAAACATATGATGCTGTGATGGAAAAAGGTAATGGTTGTTTTCAAATCTATTCTATACGCATCAGTTTTTTTTCGCCCAAATAAATTGTGCCTTCTACTTTGAACATCAGTTTTGAATTTTTTATGATGACACTAAATAGGTTTTGTAGTAAGTTACATCCTTAAGCCAGGGCTAAGGCAGAAATACTTAAAATACACCACCAGCTCAGTTATGCCATCCGAGGACTGCAGTTTCGTGCTTTTTAGCACTCATCAGCCTGGAATAGGAATTACCTGAGCTGGAGACGAAAAACCTCTTAAGTTAGGCAAGGGAGCCAAACAAACTGGTAGCTAATGTAGAATTACCACATCAGATGAGTGACCGCACCAGTTCTCGGATGGAATAACTGAGCTGGCGGTGTACAGTGCTGGTGAAAAAAATACATAACCTTTGCATTTTCACAACAATGGAATTATGTGAGAAGTTTTGGTCGATCAATTAACAATGAATGTATGTGATATTCTGCGAAACTTATGAAATAAACATTTAACAGCACGAATACTATAATTGTTTATGTGGATCAGGGCTTTCTCCGGGCCAAGGCAAACTGCTGATCCCATGCTCATTTTTCCGTTTTTGAACATGTGTGTGAGTTTAGAGTAAAAACAATTACTGAACCCAATGTCAATTTAAGTCTAATGACAGGATAAAAGTTTTTAAATTGTTACTTACCAGTTTTGCACTATGACACGGAGCAGAATCATCCTGGAAAATGACGTTTAGAACTGAAGTAAATTGATCCCGGATAGTAGGAAGCAATTTCTAATCCAAAATGCCAATATACCCCTGAGCGTTTACTGTTCCTTGCACTAAGTGAAGCCCACCAACTCCTTGATCAGAATTACATCCCCAAATCATCTGGGATCCGGGATGCTTGACTGTGTGTTGAATGCAGTCGGGATGATATTCCTGTCTTTTGCGGCGCGGTTGATGCATTTTTTTAACCACCACTGTATTTTAAGTAATTAGTAGGTTTGGTGGATTTAATGCCTATTTAGCTGGGTTTTTTTTTTTTTTTTTTTTCATTGCTCACAAATCTAACTGGACTTTAAAATTCACGCCTTTTTGATGCACAATCTGAAATGAATGACTAGGTACCGTAATCAGTATTAACAGTCTTGGTGGGTACTTATCACCAATTTATTATTTAAACTCCCTTCGCAATATATCTTCAACTTGACAATTATTTTGTCTCTTAAACTTAAGAATTTATTTTATTTCTAAGCTTTGGTTGTATTAATTAGCAGAGTAATATGATACCAACAACCTATGTCTTCAGTAATTCTAAGATAATATTTCAAATTAAGTCTATGTTTTATTGCCGCAACATTTTTTTTTTTTGTAATTACAGTCTATCCTCGATAATTCGAAACCTTATAACTAGAATATTCCTTTATCTCAAAGCTTTCATTTGGTCCCAAAATAATTAGTGTGTTCAAAACATAATTGTCTCGATATCTCGAATGTACTCTTTTAAATTGAAGTTTTTACGAGAGTTTTGTTTCTATTTTTTGCATAAAAATTCAGCCAAAAAAAAAGCATTTTTTTTCTCTTTTAACACATAGCTTTGTTTTTCAGTTTGTGACAGGTGTATAATTTATTTACCATAGAGTGATTTTTAATGCACACAGTGTTTCAAGATTATTTCAGAAGTAGTCGATTGGGCTATTTTTTCCCGTGGCCAACGACCTAAAATTTTATTGCTGGTTAATCTTTGAGACTGAAAATTTTGAAAAAAGTACACTTTATTTTCCGGATGACTCAAATAGTCTGCTTTTAGCACAAAAAGACGTTTAAGACAGTACAAATTGAAATCAAAAGAAAAGAAATTTGGCCTACGGCATACAATTTTAAGATGTTTTCAGATGCAATAAAGTATGTAAGAAGTCAAAAATAACTTCCTTTATCGAAGTACCGTAATAAAATTTATTCTCTGTAAAAATATTTTTGCGTAGTACGAATAATTAATTTCCGAAAAATAAAATAAAAATCATTCTTCAGAAGGCTAGGAAAGGAACTTCCGATACCTCGAACTACCGATTGCTTGGATGTTTTAACCGGTCCCTGGGAACCTAGAGTTATTGGGAGTGGACATTATTTCCGTCTCACTAGATTTCTCAAGTGTCTATGTGCCTAAGCAATTGCAGAAAAATCGAGTGTTAGGGTTCACTAAAATCTGAAATTAAATATACGATTTTATACATTCAAATTAGAGATTAAAATGTTTACACCAAGTTCAGTTTTCGCAGTATTTCAACCTTGTTTACCTATTTTGTATTCTGCAAGCAGTTTCTCAATTATTTACCAGCGTATTAGGGAGTTTGGAATGCGTGTCAATGTTTTTGTCTTCGTCAAATTGCAGCTAAAGGATAAATGACACCGTTTTTCGCAAGTTGAAATAGGTTTAAAGCATTATTCAATCGATTAAACATCACACTTAGAAAGAAAGTGCATTAGATGCCCAACATTTTATGGATATATTTTGCTTCCGGCAAAAGGTAAATGCAATTAATTCATCGAGCCCTTCAGTTAACTCTTCTATTTTAAAAGTCTTATGTTTCCATTTATTCCTCCTACGTCAGCTTCAAGTGTCTAACGTCGTCAAGTGTCAGTATATTAGTTTTTACAAGTTTGCTAAATGTTAGATGGGAGTCTTTTCCGCTATTCTTAGTTCTTCATTTTTGTTGACCCTTGCCTTTGTTACAGTAAAAGTATTTTTATTTAACCATTTGGAGAAAAATCTTTTGCATTTCTTACTACTTCAAGTTCTTAAATAATGCAACTTGAGATTCTTTCAATGTCTGCCGCACCCCCCCCCCCCCCCCGCAATCTTCATTTCTTTTAAATTGGATATTCACGAACTTATATTAGTAGAGATTCATGAATCTGAATCAGGAAAGTAATTCAAACCCAGATTTCTCGACTGTAAAACAAAGCGGCATTAAACTTGTATAACTTCTCTTAATGTAAAATTTAAAAAATAATAAAAAATAAATATAAAATAATAAAATTTTTCAAACAGATAAGAAATATGTTATTTTTCTAAACTATATAGGTCAGTGGTTCCCAACCTTTTTCACGTCGCGACCCCTTTTTCACCAACTGAACAATCTGCAACCCCCTATGTGCCTGCATGTATATATATACATACATACATAAGCGTGTGTGTATGTTTTTTCTTTTTTTTTTTCATAGTGTCTGACATTTATTGAAGCGACTGAA
Source organism: Uloborus diversus (assembly GCF_026930045.1). NCBI lineage: Eukaryota > Metazoa > Arthropoda > Arachnida > Araneae > Uloboridae > Uloborus > Uloborus diversus. The sequence goes on along the minus strand of NC_072731.1, from coordinate 126,463,061 downwards.
GGCATTTTCTTTAAACAAGGCCGTAGCGCGGTCAAAAAATTGGGAGGAGGGCGTTTGGTAGCCTTTTATTTTTTTCAAACTTTCAGCAAGAGAGAGAAAGTCAGATTTTTGCTTTGGGAGGGGGGGGGGGGGTGTTTCATTACTAGCATATGATAAATTATATTAAGGGAATTGAGTTAAAGAGAATTAACAATATGAATCTACAGTCGTTAGCATTCGACACAGTAACATTCGCGAAGATCCTCAATGGATAAAACTCAAAAATGTAGTTCTAAAACTGCAGTTTACACGATCACTAGTGCGGAGGAGAAGTGGTTTGGGGACTCCTATGAAGGGTTCATGCTCGGAGAAGTTCCAAATCTTCCCTGTTCAGTTCCAAATTTCTTGGAACTGAAGTCCCAAAAATGAAGTTTCAAACGCTTTTAACGGCAGGGTAGGGGTTGAAGATGGTCGGGGAAGCTCTCTAATTTTTCGAAAATGGAAATGATATGTCCTAAATAACTTCAGTTGTAGACCATCTTAGTTGAAATTATGGAAGAGAAAGGATTCGGACCTTTCCTCGGAAAATTTTTGATTTTGAGGTTCTAAAAACGCTATTATGGGCCAACTTTAAACATTACGAAGAAAGGTTTGGATTCGTAGCCACTCCTCCTTAATTTTTTTTCGGAATTTAAGAACCAAACACGAAATTTTATACGAGTTTTAATGATGTGGTGGTAGAGAGGATTGGGGATAATCCCAAGGAATTTTTCTGAAATTTAAATCCAAAAATGATAATAGTAGGTTATTTTTGATGGCAAATGGAAATGTTTGGATACCCTCACCTGAATTTTTTATAAAGTTCAGTGCTAAGAACGAAGTTTTATACGATTTTTAATTATGAGAAGGGAGACAGTAGGCACTCCGCTAGAATTTTGTTTTCGAAAGAAAATCCTAAAAACCCATTACGTGGGTATTTTTAATGAAGATAGGGGACGGAATGTGGTTCGGGAGGCTCTTCCTTAGGATATTTCCAAAATTAAGTCCTAAAAACGCAACTACAGGACATCTTTCAGGATAAGGGTTGAGGTTTAGAGAATCTCTCACAGAAAGTATTCGAAATTGGCCAAATTCGAATTAGAAATATCCAAAGTCGAAGTTTTAGATGATTTTAGATGATGAAGGAGGTGAATTCTGAACTTTTTTGCGAAAATGTGTAGAGATTGAAGTCCCGAAACTAAAGTTTAAGATAATCTTAAAGGACGTTCGGGGAATAGCCACTTTGGCATGAGAGGGGGGGGGGGAAAGCGCTGCTGCAGCCCCATAGCCCTATTCTGGGATTCGCCTTTGCACTCAAGTTTAAATGCTGCTCAAAAATGATGCAATTTTTCCCCTACGTATTTTAATTTTTAAACTATGCAACGATATATTTTAAAAGTTAGGGTTAATGTTGCGACCCCCAGAGAAATGCTTCGTGACCCCTTTGGGTGTCGCGACCCACAGGTTGGGAACCCCTGACATAAGGCAACGGCACCAGTAACACAAACATGCTTAAGACATCGCTCTCATGTTAAGTTTGTTTTCTGAGCCTTTAATGTATTTAGACTTTTTGAACTATTTTTCTCTCATGCAATTACATCCCATCTAACGTTTGGCTGCTTCTGGATCCTGTGAAATAGTTAATTCTATTTTTATTTGCTCAATTTCGAAAAAAAGGTCCGACCAACAGTAGTAAAAGTCAGTAACAAACATCGATAAATCTGATGATATCCAATAACAGATAGGATGAGGAAAGAATGAGTAATGGAAAACATTCACTTTCTCTCTTGAAAATGTGCAAAGGTTCTTTTTATTTTTAGAACTAAAGCCTTATTAAATTTAAATGAACATGAAAAACCAGCTGACCTCGTGTTGTTTTTTCATAAACTTCCATCACTGCCTGGTATATACCAACTGGTTCATAAAATTCACTCTGATAACACTCGATGGTTGAACCGTTTTTATGGGTCACAGCAACATCAGTTTTGCCCACCTAAAATTCTTATTATAAAAATCCAAACTTACGACTATTTGTTACTGGACCCTTGTCTGTTACTGGTGCCGTTACCCTACAGCATTTACGTTCTTCTACTAAAGTTTGACTGGCCTTCGAGTAACTTATCGTTGGTCCACACTGTTTTAGACTATCAATTTGACGTGTCTTCTGTTGTTTCTTGTATCAACAGAACAAAAACACAAGAACGCCTTGGAATCTTGTAAACGAAATGATCATTATAAAAATAATGTATGCCAAACTACATATTTATGTTCCTGTTTGTGAAAATTGCAACACCATGAAGGAAGCATCATAGTTGATTGAAATTTAATACACAATTGAGTAGTAATGGTACAAATAAATGATTACATTTTCAAACTAAAGAAGCTATAAAAAGTGATAGAAATTAGTATTTTGTGCGGCCACCACGCGCCGCAATAAGAGTTGCTACACGACTCGGCATGGAGTGAAACAAAGTTTAAATATCTGCCTGTGGAAGAGTATTCCATATTGTTTGTATGAGCAACCAAAGTTCGTCTGTCGAAGCAACAGGACGAGGATCACGAGCGAGGCGCCGCCCAACGAAATCCCATACATGTTCAATCGATAACATATCCGGGGAATATGCAGGCTAAGGAAGAAGCAGTACCTGTAGAGAATCAAAGTAGGATCTGACAGTCCTGGCGACATGTGGACGGGCATTATCCTGCTGGAATACAACCCCTGGCAATCCTTGCAGAAAAGGAATAACTTGATGCTGTAAAACTTCGTCTATGTATCGAGTACTGTTCAAATTGCCCACAATTCGTAGCAATTGTGATCGTCCATGATATGCAATGGCACCCCAGACCATAAATCCGGGTATAAAGGAATCCTGCGCGCAGCCCACGCTGCAGCAGACGCCTCCGAATTGATTTCTTTCGTCAAAGAGGCATAGTAAACATTCAGTTAAAGTTTACTCTAGCATATAACCATCGATAATCATACTCGCCTCGTTACAGCCGTCTATTTATATTCAGTTCGATCCACCGTTCAGAGTGCGCTGCTCAGCATACGCATGCGCTACCGGTCTATAATTCTAATCATTTGCATATCATACCCTGCTTTACATTTCCTGCAATTTTCAGCTCACTCGCGTAAGTCCTTCGTGGTGTTGCAATTTTCACAAACATTAATCTATGTGCTTAAATTAACTATTGTAGAGGCAATGTTGAGAAACCTTAAATAATGAAATAACAATATTAATAAGTATAAATTTTTTTAAAATTATCAACAATACATATTTAATCATGAGTAAACACTAGGGTGGGTTGAAAAACATTTTTTTTTTCTAATCAGTTTCTAATAGCGCGGAAAACTTGTGCATTAGCATCCTAATAACGTGAAAAAAATTTAAAAAATCATGAATTATTTTTGAAATCGCGCAAGAGCCCTTAAAATGAGAAAAAATAGAAGAAATCGGCAATTTTCAAAGACGTATTTTTTTCAAAAAATAATTTACTGCATTTCTAATAGTGTAAAACATACATTTTGTAGCTACCAAAATGTGTAGAAAAAACTTGGGGGCACAAAGTCGATTATTTAAATTCGCACAAAAAGCCTTAAAATACGATTTTTAAAGTAAAAGTTATATTATTTCAAAAATTCTCAAGTTGACAAAAAGTTATAAAAATAAGCTATTAAACATTCGTTTAAATGTTTTACATGCATTCCTTTTGTGCTGAAATGACTCAGGATTCACCACGTGTAGGCTCGCCATTTCAAATTTTCCCAAGGGGGGGGGGAGAGGATCAAAGGGTGCAAATTCAATTGAAGTTTCAACGGAAAACAGAAAAAATCACGCTCACCCAATGTAAACACATTTATTTCTCAAAGTCATGGGCGGGGGGGGGGGTGATGAACCACCCCTTGACCCTCTATATGACGGGCTTAATCCCGTGGCTGGCAGCAAGTCTAGTCCCACTCACCACCCCACCCAATCAACCAACCAATTCGGATGTGATTCATTATTTTTAAATTTTGAATGCGTCTCAAATGTTCTTGATCTGATTGTTATTTACTATGAAAACCTTCTCCGTTTTCACGCTTGCGACAATTTCCTTCGGTCTCTATCACAAATTTTGCTCATTTCTCTACCGACTGAGTGTGTTATACTATATTCAAGTTATCGCAGGGTTTTGGCTTTCAATGAATATTAAACATTCGTTTTAATTCTTTACTTCTGTTTCCATTATGTTTAAATGACTCAGGACTCACCACGTAGAGGTAGCAGCAAGTCGAGTTATCCCCCCCTCCACACACACTTTATTCAATTTGTGTGTGATTTTTCCGGAGAAGTCCTTTAAATTCTGACTTAGTATCAAATTTTTTATCAAAGATCTTGATCTGAATGTTGTCTACTTAGTGAAACCATCTGGGATTTTATGCCCACAAACTTTTCCAACAGTCTCTGTCACAAGTTTTACACATCTGTCTACTGACTGAGTACGGCACGGAAATTTCACCTTTTCGTTTACATTTCCATACTCCGAGCATAGAAAAATTTCAACAAGTGATCCAGAATTAACTGTTAAGAATCCCAGACCCCTCAAGTATTCCTAACGGTTAGTTGTGTCAATTGGGTATTAGGCCTTTATGTTTCCCAAATTGGTCCAACAAACGTAATGCAGATACAGTCGGATCCCGCTACAACGCGATCCAACTTACGCGAAATGGCTATAACGCGAGTTTTTCATGAGTAATGAATTTTATTAATGCGGACACAAATTACTCGCCTGCAACATGAAATTTTTCGAAAAAGAGCGGCGGAGAGCTAGAATGACACTAAATATTGGTTTTGTGAATGGACTTTCATCCCTTTAGCATCACTGAAAGCGGAAGTTCCCCCACTGTATTAGTCTAAACAACACTTTGCTTTAGTTTATACAAATAACCACTCCGAATCTTAACTTATTTTTTTCATTTTACATGTTAACGTTGATAAAATACGTTGAACGTTGATAACAGTCTGATCGCGCTGCATAAACCTTCTTCATTTTTTAAATTACAAATATATATACTATATCGATTTTGTTAAGTGCTATAATAATGCCGTAGTGTACATACTGTAAGTACCATACTGCTTTATTTTAAGTTTCTCTCCCCCATTAATCATTGATTTTGTGCTAAATTACATAATTTTATATCAAAAAATAACGCTTTTCCTAAAATACAGAAAAAGTCTGTTCTTTGTAAAAGATACTGCAATATATAGTTAATAAATGGTTTGAAACAATATGAGAGGTGTTTACAAACGTCTGAAACAATTGAGTGTGCTTATAAAAAATTACTAAACATACCTTGTTCCACAACGCGAAATTCCGACTTACGCGAGGTGTCTTGGAACGCATCTCTCGCGTAAGTCTTGCAATATTCATGTATGAATCAACCAGCGTTAAAATTCAGTTTTCCTTGTAACTCCACCAAAAATTTAACAATATATGGGCTGTGAATTTCCCACATAAATATTCATAAAAACATTTACGAACGTGTGAATGAGGTGTATCAGTGAGATAACCCAAAATAGTTAGTTTTAAAAATCGCCTTTGAGATAAAGCCATACGAGGTGTGAATGCGAGTATGGGCGCAAGCATAGGGGGTTAGGGAGGGCAGTTGCACCTCCCCAGAAGAGAATCTTTGTCTCTCACGCTTTTTCCAAACGTCACTAAAAATAATTTAAAATTGCAACTTTAGGACTTCAATCTCAGAAAAATGTCAAAGGAGAGCCACGTAACCACTTTTTCCGCCCTCACCTGGAAAAAATTGCATTAAATGTTTTTTTAGGGGGAATAGAGGATTATAATTTCAAGCAATTTCTGAGAGCTGCACTAGGGAGGGAGGCAATAAAAACCCCTATGTTGTTGCCTCTCCTTTACGGGAATCCTGGCTACGCTGATGAATGTAAGATAACAAATCATGACTACTGTCTTGAAAAGGCTTAAATAATGCTCTAGTAAAGTTTACAGTTACATATAATATGAATTTTATTTTAGCTTTAGCTTAATTAGTAAATTTGCTTCACTTGGAAAAAATATACCTATCGTAAGGGAGCCGGCATACAAGGTGCGTTAAATACGTACGCACACTCTTTGAACAATTACAGATTTTTTCTCTAAATTAAGCGTTTACTCCTAGCTTCCCCGAGATTTAAAATTTCCTCCCACCTTAAATATATCAAAAAGTATTATTGGAACTGAAAAACAGGGTGGACGGAAATTTCCTGTCAACGAAACGTGTTGCACTAAATTAAAATGTATGGTTTCTGCTAAAAGAGAGGCAACATTTCGGTTTGAAAAATAAGGCATACAAATCAAAAGCCAATCTCATAGAAATGCATAGAAGCTGGGCATCAGTCGAGTCTCCTGCACCTGCCACACCATATAATTAAAGCTGCTCTTTTTTTTTTTCTCTCTCATTGAGCAAAGCAAAACATGATCTGTCGTAAATGATGCTGTATAGACTACGGGATGAGGAAAAAGTGGTTAGCATTGAGATCCCATTGCATATTATGGTTCAAAGCACAGAATAACTTCGGACTAGGTCACCATTTTTCTCGTTTTCTGTAATCCTCTTTTTAATTAACAGAAAATTATTACTTAAAAAATTATTCATTTCTCTATCAATTAAAATTATCATACGATCGGACCACTACGTAAATTTGACATTTCAACTAGAGTGCAGCCAAGCCACCGTAAGAACTAGATCTCAGCTCAAGCTGACCGAAACAGCACAAGCCTAGACTAACGGTCTAAATGGCGTTCTAATCCGTACAACCCGGTGGCTCGTAACTAACGTAGGCCCCGACCTTTACACCAAGCGTTGGCTCCAATCCTCTATTCGCAGAACTTCCGTGAAGAACCACTCTCGATTTCAGCATTCCCTTTCGCTTTTTCGAAAAAAGGACGGTTTCGCTCTGTTGCAGGTGGAATGGTTTTTCGCCGATTACGCCTTGTAAAATGGATAATAAAGCGCCGATAAACGATGATTGTGAACTGCGATTCAGAGTTACTCGGTTTCATCGGAATCAACCGACTTGTGTTTGATGTCTGAAATAAAGGCAATAACTTTTGGCAAAAGAGGGTCATTGCGAGTTGTGGTATAGAACGCTTTAGTTGGCTTTTAAAGCAAAGAAATGGACCTTGGCATTAAAAGTAAAATATAAGGCATTTGCAATTATTAGGACATAAAAGATACTGGAGAGAGAGCAAATTTCTTAATCCGAGTTGCATTGGTTTCACTCACTAATAATTCAAATTCATTTTTTTAACAGAAGAGTAAGTTTTTTTCAAAGGCAATTGGAAATAACAAAAGTTTGCATTCGACTTCGTTGAGTTATTTGTCCAGTTAGCTTCTTAATGAGCCCTTTTCGTAAGTTTCTCTCTAGAGTACCGTCTTTGGAAGACAATGGAGTTATGGTTATGTGTCCATCAATATTTCATCGAGAGTACGGTTTTTTTAATATATTTAAAAAACAATCTTTAGTGGTAATTAGTGACTGCAATACCGGTATACCGAATACCGATATTTCGAGCAACTTTGCAATTTCGTAATACCGGTATTTATTGAGGAAAATACCGGTATTTTCGTTATTAGCTGAAAACAATAAATAGTTTCAGTTAAAGAAATTTCAATTGAACTTATTAAATATCTACTTATATTTTTTAAGTATATTTCTTTTTCCATGATACAGAGCCAAAATGAATCTATTGATGTATAAATTTGGTTTAAAAAGCACGAATTAATAGAATAGCATTACAAAAAAAGCGGAAAGAATGCAAAATGATACTGTCATTACTAGATGGTGGGATGAATCGTATTTTCTTGCGCTTTACGAAGTGCATTATGCTTTTGTTTTTTCCATTCTCCTGATTTCCTTTTTCCACTTTCCCTTTTTGTGAAAGTTACTTCCGAATGTAATTTTGAATGCATTTGTCCTGTTAAAAAGTTATTCCAACCATCAACTGCAGTAATATTTTATGATTAAATAATGTATATATTTGTCTCAACTTTATTAAATTTTGACAAAAAAATTTTCTCGTTAGCATGACAAATTGTAATTTGTTGTCACCAGTATTGCTTTGTTGTCCTGTATCGCTATTTCGCTTTATACTTGAAAGATAATATTTAGAAATTATATAGGGCCTTGAAATTTTGCACAGAGGTAAAGCTTAATCAATTGAAACATACTTTCAGATATTTACATAATTATAACTGTAAAGAGTTTTGAAAAAAAAAAAAAAAAAGAAAACGAATAAGAGAACCTGCAAGACAAAATTTAGTCAAGTTTATCGTGAATTTCAAACCAAAAGGCGAATAAAAAGCAAACAGAAACCTCTCCTGCTCAAGAGAAAATGATTTTAATACTGAAAAAGTATCGTATCTCAGAAAGAAATTACAACTAGCTATAAATTTTAATAATAATAATAATAATAATAATAATAATGCACACAATGCAAAAGAAACACACACAATGCAAATGAAACACACACACAATGCAAAAGAAACACACACAATGCAAATGAAACACACACACAATGCAAATGAAACGCACACACAATGCAAATGAAACGCACACACACAAAAGGATTTATTTGAAAATCAGAAGCAAGAGACCGAGTTATTTGAAAGTAAAGGACTTCTAAAAAATTAAAGGAGCTGAATCGCACATGCTTAACAGTATAATCCGACCTGCGAGAATTCAGAAAGAGTACTTTCAACTGTATTAAAATTCAGCACAAAAATGAGTTCCAGGCTAAGACAATTCAATAAATGCAATTACGTTTTTTACTACTATTGATTTTTTATTATGATATTTGTTACTTCACATCATATTTATTCACAATAAGTTTTCACAAATAATACATTTTTGTACAAAGTTATAAAATGTGGCGGAACAATGTGTTTTCAATCATTTTTTGAGAAATTTCAAATACCGGTATTCCGGTATTATGTTTTAAAAATACTGAATACCGGTATTGAATTTTCGGTCCGGTATTGCAATCCCTAGTGGCAGTGGTATTGAGTACTACAACTTCTGCTCACTATATACTACTACTTCAACTTCTTCCACTGGAACAGCTTCGTTGTATGTTCGCTGAGTAGCAAGAGCGCCGCGAATAGTAAGCTTTACTGTGGTTGTGCTATTTACCTACAGGTTTATTTTATGAAATGTTTTTTTCTCAGTATTATATGATCTTCCACTTTACATCAAGCATTATTTTTTATTACCCATAACGTGAGTCTTAGTTTTAATAATATGCTAAGTTGATTTAAAGAATGAAAGCCAATGGGTATGTTCCAATAGAGTAAGCTGTCGACTGCGATTGCTTGATCACATGACAATTAACGGCGTCAGTGGTTTTAACCGGTTGGTGGAAGGCTTTTGGTTAATAAGTCGGTTACTTGAGCAGACGAGTAATGCGCGGGTGAAAAATATTTGTTATTGGTCTAAAATGTCACGTGGTTCAATCTACCAACTTAAATTTCAATTGACCGGTCAAGCTATAGAAACAACTTCGGTAAGAACCAGTTAACCGGTAGCTGTATTGGAACACTCCTGGTTAATCACCTTTAAACGCGGTCGACAGGAGCTCTATTGCAACATACAGAATGTTAGGTAATGTCTTAACTGTATCTTTAACTATCAGGAATATTGTTAACATGTAGATGGCAACATCTGAAAAAAGATATAATTAATGACGATGGAACATGGAAATTGTTTCTCATAATTATTACTGACCCAGGTAACGCCGAGTATTTTTGCTAGTTACATATAAATTAAAATGAAATATCAAGTTTAAAAATTATTAGCAAACACATTTTCAGATCAACAATTGCTAACGAATAAAAAAAAAAAGATGTATTTAAAACGAAAGACTTCACTTGACCTTGAAAAATCCATATCTTTCAGTACTATGATGGAGACTTAAATACTGTAGAAGAGCAAAAATTTCTGTTTAACGCTAATTACCTACTTTACTTCAGTTTATATTTTTCATCCTGATAATTTCGTAAAATTTACCTTACACTTTTAACAAAATGTATCGAAAAAAATCAATTTTTTGAAGAAAATTATAAGTTTTAGGCCAAGTGTGGGATACCTGAACGTTTTTTATTTTGAATAAATGTTTTCGTAGTGCATGTGGGTTAAAGGAGCAACGTTTTATCAACAGGAATTTCAAGTCTGTATGAAAAGTTTTTCTTTTTTTTTTTTTTTTATAAAATTACTAGTGGTACCCGCACGACTTCGCCCGTAACAGAAAAATTAAAAGGTCTTTTGGTTCGCCTGTATTTACAAATAATGTATTGTGAATTTTCTCGTCAATTGGCTTGTACTCATGTTACGGTTACACGTTATGATAATTTCGTATCTCGCCAATTGGCTTGTGCCCATGTTACGGTTACACGTTATGGTAATTTCGTAATTTAACCATCTTATGATAGTTTTGTTCTTAAATTTAGAATAGAAAAAGAACCACATCGAATTTTCGAAAAATCGCTTCGAGGTGCACACCCCCATGCTACATACTAACTTCGTGCCAAATTTCATGAAAATCGGCCGAACAGTTTAGGCGCTATGCGCGTCACAGACATCCTACAGATATCCTACAGACATCCAGACATCCAGACATCCTCCGGACAGAGAGACATTCAGCTTTATTATTAGTAAAGAAGCCTAGCATTACAAATGCTGGTTCACACGTTCTGATGGAAGTCAGCACTGGTTGCCGGTGTACAAATTTTGGGAATTTTTTTTTACAATTCTTTTGACGTAAAAGGAATAATGTAAAACGACTGCAAACTTCAAAAATAAACTTTCGATTTATTTTGGGGCACCCTAATACACGCACGCACACACCGTAGGAGGATTGAACGAAAAAGGTAAAGATTGATAAATTAGCTCATCTGAACGTGGAATTTTACTAAGAATTATCTATCATTTCTTTTTTTGTTTCAAAAATGCCCGTTATCGTACTATAATGCACGTATTTATTGTAAGCCGGCCATGGCAGTTCAATATCCTCCGCTTCTATAACATTTACAGTAGCTTCTTCATTTAGTGAATGCCGTAAAAGCACTTATTTTAGCAAGACTTAAATTTTTGCCATTTCACTTGCCTGTCGTAATCACAAAAATTTAAGCCTCGCGAAATACTTTTTTTTTTTTCAACTTTCGGTCTTCATATAAAATTCACGAAGTTTTCAACTCGCAAAATCACCGATATCTTCCATTTTGCAAAAATTAGTGATTTTACAGTATTGGAACAATAATCTCTTCGAAATCTAAAACGTTCATTATTGGGACATTCTCGGCAGCCAGAAAAAACATTAGAGTTACTAAATTGGCGGTTACCACTAAGTTATATATGTATATATATATTTTTTTAAGTAAAGCTCTATTCAATTCAAATCTTAGCGAAATAGGAAAATTATAAAGGCAAACGAATTAATGGTGTCAAACATCAGACAGAAGGAAACGTATGGCGTCAAAATGGTATCCTTAAGGTTAGCTCATATTTTTATGAGTTTAATTACTCATTGCATCCGCTGATGTACTTGTTTAAAATTTGTGCCAGTCAAATTCGTTTGAACCTTAATTTTTTTAAATTAAGTTTATTTAAAAAGTAGTTTCTAGAAATCGCTACAAACTACTATTTTTTTGTATCGAACTACTCACTACACTACTTTTTTTTAAAAGTAGTTCGCTAGGCTACAAACTACTAAAAAATGTAGCTACTACAGTAGCGTCTCTACTTGTAGCGCGCTACTTCCAAGCACTGCACCTGAAACGTCGATGTATGTGCTATTACACTGTGGAAGAATTGTAGTTATGTCAATGCATTTGAAATTAGGAACTTATAAAACTTTCTTTCGTGATTTTTGTATATACGTGGTAGAATCCATTTCAATTCAACAAGAGGTGTAACTTGATGGTCTCGGTTTTTTTTAATTTAAAATTTGTTAAAAATCTTTAAAAATTAAAAAATACGTTTTTTTCTGCTTAAAAAAACTCCTGGGCCGAGATACTGGCCGCCAAAGATGGCGGTCCTGTCATGATTTCTTACTTGAGATTTTCGTCAAAATCTTTAAAGTACATCATCTCAGGAACGACAGAACATATTTTGTTGCGGTTTCATTTATTTAAAAGAATATATTTTCTTGTTTAAAAACATATGCAACATTTTGAAACATGTACTTCAGTTTTCGTTCCACAGTCTTTTGAAAAATAAAGTTTAAAATAACTTTTTTGATTTTTCGCAAACATGTCAATTTCAATAATTTTCATTTTTTAGTTTATTAGTACCACTGAACACTGCGTTCTCTGAAAAGGAGAGCTTCCACTTTTTGTTTAACATATTTCAGAGGCATTTGAAAAAAATGAGAGTTTTTAATGAACTTTTATGTAAATGCAGACCTGAAAATTCAATTTATGTTTTTCGCAGCAAATGGCCAGAAAATACTTTTAAATGAAACATACAGTAAAGCTTCCGTTTTGGTCGCTATTTGATTCATTGTATTGAATTTAGTGATAACAAGATAGCATATCGCGCTTAACGATTCTTTCGGCGCTACGCTGAATGGTTGCGTGGGGGAAATGCTGCGAATCGGCTGGAGACCCCGTTCTTGTTTTCATAAAAACCGAAATTCCTGGATAAAGTTGAGACTCAAAATGAAAATTTCGCTATATAACCTAATTAAAAGTGTCTTCTGGCCACTTGTTGCGATTTTTTTTTTTTTGAATTTTCGGGTCTGCCATTATGCAAAGAGTTCCTTAAAAACCCTCATTTTTTCAAATGCCTCTAAATCTGTTAAACGAAAAAGTGGAAGCTCTTCCTTTTCAAGGAACGTAGTGCTCAGTGGTACTAAATAACTGTTAAAAAAAAAAAGAAAATTTTTGAAACTGATATTTTTGAGAAAATCAAAAAAAAAAAAAAATTCAACTTTTCTTATTCAAAAGACTGGACGAAAAACTAAAGTACATATTTCACAATGTTGCATATGTTTTCAAACAAGAAAATATATCCCTTTAAGTAAAATAAACCGGAATAAAATATGTTGTGCCGTTCCCGAGATAATGTACTATAAAGATTTTGACGAAAATCCCAAGTGAGAAATCATGACAGCGGCCTGTATCTCGGCCCAGGAATTTTTTTGGGCAAAGAAAATAAGGTATTTCTTAATTTTTTTATGAATTTTAACATACGTTAAATTGAAAAAAGAATCCGAGACCATCAAGTTACACCCCAAGTTGAATTGACATGGATTCTACCACATGTTTACATATATATATACACATAATAACCACATTTGAAACTTTAAATTCAATTTTGTCTCTTTGTGTTACACTTTACAATATCCTTAGTAAATTTTTTAGCAGGAAACACATTTAAAAAATATATTTTGAACTTAGCTGTATAATTGCTTGCATTAGAATCACATCGTAGACAAAGCGATTAAATTATACGTAATTCTAAAACTATCAACGAAATCAATGCTTAATGACCGGTAACATTTGTGCTCATTATTACTCCTTCATCACATTTTAAATTCTGCTTTTTGCGTCAATGCCGTTTTTAATTGCGGTTACCGATCACTTTTGTATGCAGGGCAAATTATTCATGATGATGAAGCTATACCAAAAACCTCTTAAAATAGCAAAAGCATTAAATCAACCTCAATCGTTTAACCTTAATTAGTATTTAAAGGAAATACGATCTACTACTGTTTAGATAGTTTGCTTGACTCACCCTCAACTAAACGAATGATCCGTTTGATAACTCTATGAAGGAAAAGCATAGTATTTTCTCCTCTTTACTTGTATTTATTTCCTGCTATTACTTTCTACAAATGTGATAGTAGTTAATGATTTTTTACGTGTTTCTAAATAAGGATAGTGACTTGTTATTTAAATATCAAGCGTGAAATCAATATTCTCAGAACAACATTAGAGGATGCTAAATAATAATTCGTTCAAGTGACCTCCCCACCCCCTCACAGGCAAAAAAAATTTTAAAAAAGGAATTTTACAAACATAACTTTTGTTTAAAGTGTGATTTACATAGTTAATGCATCTGAGTTAAACCGTTCAAAAAAAAAAAAAAATCACTGGAAATGATTTTTTTTGCATTTAAATTTTTTTAAATCTCTTCATTAAGAAACTGACATAACTATTTCTAATCATATAGAACTTTTATTGATACATAGGGTGTTTCGCCAAAAGTTGACCATTTAATGGACATTTCTGCAAGTTCTATTTAATTTTATAAGAAAAAACACTGGGAAAAAATTTAAAATTTTTCTATGTGTCTATAAAACTATTAGGATCAACGAACGGTTACTAATCATTTTTCTGTTTCAATTACTATTTTTCAAGTTATTTCGAATATAATTTAAAAGGGGAGATTTGGCCAGTAGTTGACCAATCACTTCCAGTAGTTGATCAGCGTCTGCCAGTAGTTAACCACTTTTTAAACACTGTAAAAGCTGAAATCGACACTGTTAAAACCGGATCGGATGCATGCCTGTATGTACTTATATTTCCTTAAAGGTCGCCCCTTATTGGTTGTTGGGTGGATAACTTCATCACAGATGTCACGTGACTTTGATGATGGTTATACGACAATATTGACTAATAGGTTGAAATGTCGTGAAAACTTCGTGACATTTGACGGCAAAACTAAGTCACCAAAAAATGGAGTCAGCTTTATATATTCAATTTCTTGCCAAGCCTATAGACAAGCATTTCTTAAATTGTGTTCCGCGGAACCAAACGGTTCCACGGAGCTCTCTCAGGGGTTCCATGAGATTTGTATATTTTCTTTTCACACCTTTCAAATTTGCACTTAAAAAATCGACAAAATAACGCATTTTCAAAAATGCATTTACTGTCACGTTCGAATATAATCTAGGCATTATTACCCATCTGGCAGTGGCGTATATATGTTTTTATTTTGGAGGGGGCCCATATAACCAAGGTTAGCCCCTCCCCTAGTTTGTTTTTTGTAAATTTTTTTTGGGGGGGGGCGGAGCAATAGTGCCCTGATGTTCTCTCTTTTTTTAGATGGGGCAAGAACTTCATATAAGGTTTGTCATCGAGGAGCGCAACCAAATAATAGTTTAAGGAGGGCACTCCCGAGAAATAATCGCTTCTGGTGGGGGTTGGGGGGTATCCGGGGGTTCTCCTCCGGAAATTTTTTGAAATTCTAGTCCTAAGAACGCAGTTTTAGGCATTCTCTGGCGATGCTAAGGGGAGGAAAAATTCTGGGGCTTCTGCGGAAGTGTTTAGAAATTGAAATCTTAAAAACGCCATTATAGGCTGGATTTGTTGACGTTAGTGTAATGAAAAGAATGGGACTTTTTGAAATTGCCCCCTATTGATTTTTTTTAATAGAGTGAAATCACTCACTAATCCGCCCAATTTTTCGAAATTGAAGTTCTAGAAACGCAGTTTCACACTAATTTCGATGATGTTACAGGCAGGGCGGTTCTGGGACAGTCCCCAAAAACTATTTTGAAATTAAAGTCCTAAAAAACGAAGTTTTAAACAGATGTTCAGTAATACTAGGTAAAGGGATTTAAACACTCTCCATCTTGAATTTTCCAAAATTGTAGTTTTTTTTTTCTTGTCAGATTTCATACGGGAGTAGTCGGACCCTCGTCCGAAGTTTTTTCGTAATTGAAGTCTTAAAAGCGCGTCTGTGGATTATATTTGGTAACGTTAAGGGTTCGGCCATTTTTCAAAATTAAAGCTCCATAAAGACATCTTAAACAATTTTCGATGCTTTCAGAAGGCAAGGCGTTTGATAGTTGTCCGTTAGAAATTTTTCGACTTTGTAGCCCAGAAACGAGGGTGGAGAAGCTCTGTAATTGTTTTAGTGGGTGGAGGAGACTTCGAAGTGTAGCATTTTGAAGACTTTCTTGCCTTAGACCGACTAGGAAAAAGGGGAAAAAATTGAGGGGAGGGGGCTGAAAAGAGTAGAAAGTGTTGGACGTGATCAATAGTCATCAGTAACTGTTGAACATTTTTATTTTAAGGTTCTTTTCAAAAGCAATTCAGATTTTTCCCCAACATTAGGCAATCTTTGGAAGTAAGAAGTCTCTGGAAAGGTACAACGCAATTTCAGGTCATCTTTATAGACGTTTAGTGGTAATTGATGGTTTTAGGGATCCTCCTCTAAAACTTTTCAAAATTGAAATCTTTTAGGCACAATTTCAGACTATTTTTCATAGTAACTTCAGTCATAGTAACTCCAAAAAACGCCTAAATAAATGCGTTTTTAGGACATCAATTTCCATTATTACTCCAACCGAAAAACTAAAACTTTTTTTAAATTTCCTTTGGGGAACGAGAGTTAATTAGAGAATCACTTTGAAAAGAAAAAAAGGGGTGAAAGAAAGAGGAATTTAAATTGCTAAGCAATTAGCTGCATCTGTTTTTTTTAGTTTGAAGATTTCTTTTTGAAAGAATGGAGATTTTTATCCCCAACATTATTTGCTTTTCTTTTTGTTTGAAATAACTTCGCTTTCCCAAGACCCGTTCTTTTCTGGAGAACGGGGTACGGATCCTCCAACCCCTTCTGAACACCATATCCCGGTGTCATCTAAAACAGGGTTCCCAAACTTTAGCGATTCACGGCACCCTTTGAAGAATTAGAATTTTCTCACGGCATCCTAGTCTAGTTTTATATACATACGTATTATTGTTACCATGGGCGCTTGGCGGCACCCCTCACCTCCTACCTGCGGCACCCAGTTCCGAAATCTCTGCTCTCTAACGCATTATAATTATTATTATCACCAGAATTCATTATTATCACCGTTAATTATTATTATCAAATTTATTTATTAATTTTTATAGCTAAAAGTTTGGAAATTATTTGTGAGAAACGAAAAACAAAAATAACAACCCTTATTTAAATTTTTTTCTACATTTTGGAGGGGGCTCGGCCCCCCTCAGCCCCTCGCTTATATACGCCTTTGCCATTTGGAATAGCCACTATGAGAACAATTTTACACTGGTGCGCAAAAATTAAGGAAGAGACGGTTTTTTCAATATAACTTTGTACAAAAGCTACCTAAATCAACACATTTAATACCGTAAGATCCCCAATACGTAAGGACATGTGTAATGTAAGCAACACTTACTAAAAGAGAAATCAGAGGGATAAAAAGAAGCTTTATTGAAAAAATAGCATGGAGCGCAATGCGACTGAAGGCCGAAACATCCCTGTGATGTGTGTCCAGCAAGAAACATCCGGTCTTTAGTAGGAGATATGATCTCCCCCGACTGCTAGGCAGGTTTCACAGCGTCTGCCCATACTGAGAATGAGGGTGTCAATGAGTTGTTGAGACATTGCTGCCCATTCGTCTTGCAGCGCCAATCGAAGCTCCCGAATCGTTACTAGTGGTAAGGTACGAGCTGCCAAGCGTCTGCCTAGAAAATCCCATACATGCTCGATGGGATTGAGATCCGGAGATCGTGCCGGCCAATCCATACGTTCAATATCCTCACTCTGTAAGAGCTGTTCGGCAGCTACTGTGCGATGACATGGTGCATTGTCGTCCATAAAAAGGAACTGCGGACCTATAGCGCCTCTAAAAAGACGCACATATGGAAGAAGAATCTCGTTACAATAACGGGTCCCGTTGACTGAACCTGCGTCGAAGATGTGAAGGCGACCAAGCATGATGCCTCCCCAAACGAGAACACCACGACCTCCATACCTGTCCCTTTCAATGATGTTCGAGGTATGATTGCTGCTTCCCCGCTCTCTTCAGATGAGTAGGCGATGAGAATCGCTACTCAAACTGAATCCGCTCTCTTCTGTAAAGAGTACTCGTCCCCATTCATTGTCTCTCCGATTCCGGTGTTCCCGGCACCACAGAGAACGCCTTCTCCGATGGGCAGGCGTTAGAGGTACACACCGTATAGAGCGTCGTGCAAACAGACCACCACCGTGCAGTCTTCTGGCCACGGTAAAACCAAGGCCGTCTCGAGAGGAAGGCCCTGACTCTCCGCTCCTCCGCTAAGTATGAGTCATGCTAGAAGTCCCACTTGACCATTCTCCCTTAAGCCCCCAAGCTCCCATTCTCGGCTTTCGACTAACAGAAGCAGCTTGTTTACTTCGCTTGCCTTGATCTCAGCTATTATTTCTATTATTATTTTAATTTACTTATTAGTGGTTATGTTATTTTTGTTTTGAATTGTTACGTTGATAGTATTGCTTTATTCGTTTTTGTTTATTTCTATCTCTATCCTGCTTCTCCTTTACCTTGTTTGGGAACAACGAACGTTGTTGTTGACTCTTAGGACCATGCCATAGAGGGCAACAGTTTTGAGTTGAGATGCCAAACCATTGCGTTGTTCCTGGTTGTTCTGGGAACTACCGAAAAGAATCATGTTATGTGAGTGTGTTCAATTTTCCAAAAGATGAGCAGAAAAAGAAGCTGTGGTGCTCTAAAATTCCAAGAGCTAATTTTGAACCGTCACAACGGTCGGTTGTTTGTGAAAGACATTTTCGCCCTGAAATGATTGTTCGAGAAGATATATTTCCTGATAAAGAGGGGAAAATTATCAAAATTCCTCGTCAAAGGCCGAAGCTTACGGAAGAAGCATATCCTTGCAGTTTTCAAGGATGTCCGTCTTATTTAACGGAAAAAACACCTGTTCTTCGTGTTAGTCGAGAGGAAAAATTAAAAAAAAAGAAATGAAGACGCAATGAATAAATTACTTCAGTTGGATCTAATTGAAAATTTTGAAGCATTGCGAAATTCACTAAATGATCATTTATCTCATTTGCTGCAAGATGTTGATTACATTGTACACACTGCAAGAACTTGTATTTATGTTCTTTTCATGGACTTATCGCCATCTCCAAAAGTGGCCAAGAGCTTGGCTATTGATGAAAACTTGGCAATCACCATGTATAATGGTGATTTGGAGCTATCTATTTCCAGCATAAAAGACATGATTTCTTCTTCAACTGTCAAATTATGGACTGAATTGGAAAAGGTTATTACATACATGAAAACTCTTAATCAAGCTACCATAAAAGAAACTTTCTACGAAAAAGCAATTGAATGCTGGGGAAAGTTTTTGGATGAAGCAGACAACAATGTTGATTTTGTTGAATACACAGATAAACATTTCATTTATGACCAAATGAAACTGTGCAATAAGAAGAATAAAGGAAAACGCTATGGATGGAAAGTAACTGCTTTTGCATATTCTTTATTTATGAAAGCTGCCACGTCATATCAAGATTTGTGTGATAGCAAACTGGTTCATTTGCCATGCTCTAGGCATTTGAAAAGATTATCAGCTTGCTTATCACTAAAACACGCAAATAACAATGACGAAAATTTGGCATATTTAAAAGCAAAAGTTAATAAACTACAAGATCATGAAAAAGATATTGTGCTACTCCTTGACGAAATACATGTTCGACAAAGTATTGTATATAAAGGCAAACAATTATCCGGTTTTGCTGATAATAAAGAAGAAAATATAGGAGCCACTTGCATTCAAGCCTTCATGATTTCCTCTTTAAAATCGAAGTATAAAGAAATAGTTGGATTAATTCCAGTTCCGAATTTAGATGCAGCTCATCTTTTGATTTTAACCAAGAAAGCACTGGAATTGCTGCATAAGGCAGATTTTACAGTTTTTTCTATCAGTTCCGACAATAACAGAATAAACCGGAACATGTTTCACTTATTATCTGGAATAAAGGGGAGTGTACCAAGAATATTAAATCCTCATGATGCATCTAAATTCATATACCTGCTTTTTGACGCAGTGCATCTAGTGAAATCCATCAGGAACAACTGGATCAACCAGAAGGACTCTGAAAAGACTTTTATCTATCCAAATTTTGAGGACTTCACTGAAACGCAACCTGCCAGCTTTTCCCTCTTAAGAAAGGTATATAATATAGAGAAAGAGTCTTTGATCAAATATGCTCCAAAGTTAAACTTCAAAGCTGTCTATCCAAGCAGTATTGAAAGACAAAATGTAAATCTTGCCTTAAAGGTTCTTGATCCAACGAATGGAGCTGCATTACAAAAATATGGAGAGAAGGGTCAATTTGTTTTGCCTTGGAAACCAACTGCTGATTTTATTTCTCTGATGAAAAAATGGTGGGATATCATGAATATTAATCACCCTAAGAAAGGTATCCACCAGAGAAATGAAAATAGTTTAGCATTTTCTTCGAAGAATGATGAGAGGTTAGCTTTCTTAAATATGTTTTTGGATTGACTACAAGCGTGAAAGAACCTAAAACAAAAACCTCGGGAAGGATGTTTGAGTGAAGAGACTTTCTACGCTTTAATGCACACCACTATGTGTATGAAACTCATTATCGAAGATTTATTGTCCAATGGATTTTCGTATGTGCTAACGGCTAAGTTCCAAACGGATGCTTTGGAGTCTCGCTTTGGCATGTACAGACAAATGTCAGGTGGTGTTTATCACGTTAGTGTCCAAGAAGTGGTGGAAAGTGAGAGAAAAGTACGCATAAGAAGCATGTTAAGTGTCAACTCCGAGGGATACGGCAAAATCAAATTTAAAAGTCTTTCCACTTCTGTAGTAGACGAGTCTTCGGGAATTCCTGACGAACAGTCGGATTTTTACTTTGAAGATGTGCTGTGTGACGTGCAGGTAACTGTCTCTAATGATGAAACAGAAATTTTAAATTATATTTCCGGATATTGTGTGCATAAACTAGGTTTGTTTTGCAATGAGTGTCGAAATCATTATATGCAAGATTCTGTTTTTTCCATAGAAATTGATGAAAATGTTCCCCTTCCAACAACTTTAGATTCTAACGACTACTTAAATTTGTTAAATAGAGGTGGGCTTAAAAAACCATCTCTCACCGTTGTAAATTTACTAATATATTGTTTTTGCATTTTCAAAACTGTTATTAATGAAAAGTACGAAAAAGAATTTCTTCGAGTACCTGGCCAATACAACACACTTATTGTATTGTTTAAACTGTTTTTGAGAAATAGCAGCAATTTTGAGAATCACAAATGCTTAGTTTGTAAAGTATTTTTATTTGATAAGTTTGAACAATTAATGAAAACGTTTGCTAACATATGCTTAAAAAACTATTGTATTAAAATTAATGAAAAAAGTGTCTGATTTAAACGAAAGAAAGTTGAAAAATTCAAAAAATCATAAAAGTGGCTTATCAAAGTGCTGTTTGTATTTTTTGATGATTATTATTTAACATTTCCGCATAGATTTCTAACTTATGTTTTCTTTATCAGTTTATTGGAATAGGTACTTATATTGAACGATATTTGCTCTGCTGCAAAAAGTTTGATCAAAATTTTCAGATTCTTGGAGTTTATGTATTTTTTGTAATTTCTTAAACATTGCACATTTTTTCAAAATGCATGGTTTTCAATGACATTTTCAAAATTATGGTAATATATTTTTTTAATGTTCTAATATCTTTTAACTTGCTCAATGCTAAACAAAAACGAAACAGAAATGTATAATGTATTTTTATAGGCTATTCATAGAAGATAGCTGACTTTACCATACATATGAAAATACTTGTAAAATTGTATTGTTTATAATCTGAAGTATCTCTGTTTTAAAAGTTGATACCTACTTTCACGATTTCAATGGACAAATATATATATTTTCTATTCGACAATTACACAGAAATGTGTTCTACATTATTTATTAAAACTTTCAAATAATTTAAGCTAAAAAACTACGTCAAAAATTGTCATATTGGAATACAAAATTTATATTTGCAAGTATCATGTACCAGGCAATGTAAAAATTTTTCTAAATATGTCTGAGAAACTGATGAACTTAATCACATTATTTCTTCTAAGAAGCAGTATTCAAAGTTAATCAAAAGTGTCTCGGTGTTAAATATTATTTTATAAGTATTAATAACAAAATACCAATTGTTGTAATCATAATTCATAAAATTATCATTGAAGTGCAAATCTACTGCAATCACTTTTTTACTCATTTTTTTCATTACAATTTTTAGAAAAATATGTTCTTTATGGAATGCTAAATAGTTTTTTAAGAGATATCAATATGAAAACAATTAAAAAAAATGTTGTCGTTATTGATACTGTGTATTATCTGTTGCATGTTATGTGAATTAGTTATGAGCTAACTTTTTAATGGTTATAACTAACTAATGGTTTTCTAATGTCTTTAAATACTTTTCTTAAAAATCCTACATTTTTAATGAGTTTTTATTAGTAAATAATGTGTTTTAAAAAGCTTTTTCCTCTTATTGTACGCGACTCTGAAGTAAAAACCTTCCGAACGCGAGAGTATTTCCTATCGAAGCGGAGAAATCGTCGGACTTCTAAGATGAGTCATACTTTACTGTCACGGCCTTCTCCTCGAGACGGCCTTGGTAAAACGCGATATCGGTCGTCCAGTCGCCTGTGTCGTGTGTCTAGCGATTTCTCCCGCTGTCTGCCGCCTGTTTCTTCTGGCCTGTAAGATAATATACCGGTCATCTGCGGGTGTGGTTCCTCATGGACGACGATTACTGAACCCCCGGATAGCTGTTCCAGTAGTTTGAAATTGTCTCCAAAGTCACGAAACTATGCTGTGAGTACAATTCCGAACTCTGCAGCCACACTTGTCACACTGCGGCCTTTCTCCAACTTCCCAATGATTCGACCTCGGGTAAAAGCATCCATTCGTCGTCTAACAGATTGATTATTCGCTATTTCTCGCTGAGGCAGCAACTCGGTGTGATTTTAACTGCTATACGGCGTGCAATCTCTTTGCCAGAAATACTGATCTTACACCGACAACATGCTTTATACTACTCAGACACTCCACCATTACGTCTGCCTGCATATCTGCGCATGTGCTACCGTACATCACCTTACTTAATCTCCTGATTGGTCTTTCTTTCCGCTCTGCCTCTTCGTTCAGCTGATATGCTAATTTTTCGACTTCGTTCTTAATTTTTGCACACCAGTGTATTTCTCGCCTATAATAATGCAAATTTTTGACTATCAAAAATAGCATGAAATGGTGCCATTAAGGTTTTAACTGCGGAATTTTGTCATGATCAATCCCAAAACGTCTATTTTTCAGCCAATGTCTCCAAAGATAACATAAAATTGGGTTTTAAAATCTTCAATTTTGAAAATGTTTCGGAAGAAGCGTTTGACTCCATAATATCGCCAGAAATAGTTTAAAAGTAGTTTCTTTGGTGGGAAGGACAGGAGGGGGGAATTTGGGTTGAAGAAATTTCGGGAAAGCACCCATAATACCTTTCCTACAGCATTACCAAATATTGCCATTAATTACGATTTTTGATATCAATTTCAAATATTTTGTCCTTGATAGTAGCCACTCTCCCTGTGTCTATGGCAAGGCCGTGGTGCCCTGATCGGTAAGGCATCGGACTTGTGACCAGAGTGTCCCGGGTTCGATTCTCGCTGGTCGAAGATTTACTGTCTTCATTAATGGTGACTGGGGGACGTTAAATATCCTCGTGGTCACAAAGTTCTATGAATGAAACGGTACCTTTGGGGTGCTGGACCAGAGATTGCTTGGTTACTGGTCTGGTTCAAAAGAATCTAAGCTATCTTCAGTGTTCCATCCAACTGGTTAAACCACAAATAGTGGCAGGTCCGGGGGACTCTGGAGTGAAAAGTGAAAAGTATCTATAACAGCAGTTGAAAGGACAATTTAAGCATATACAGCGACTCTAGTTCTGTTTGAGGGAACACACAGTGACATCAAAAACTCTGATTTGTAAATAGATTTTTAAAAAATGTTAAAAAATGAGAGACATTTACACATTTTTAATTTTAAGGTTTAAAAACTATTTCTACGTAAATTTAACACTTTTGTTGGTAAAGCACATTAATATTTATTTTCCTAATTAAGAAGATATTTAAATCATTTAACTCATGCATAAATTCTGACGTTATTTATCCCTTTTAAAAATTCTGAGTATTTCTCAGAATCACAAATAGGTGTGTACTGGTATTTTACAATCAGAAATAATAATTAGCAATCATCAATAACTAAAATGATTTGTAATTATGTGTATTTAATTAGCAATTAAACGACGGATAGTTAATTCGCTTTGAGGTAAGAACCCGGGCAATCTCCAAAACAGAATACTGGCTACGCCACTGCAAACAATTGAAACACCAGGGGTTCCACGAAAAAAATGAGCATTAAAAAGGGTTCCACTAATCACAGAAATTAAGAAACGCTGCTATAGACTATAAACGCATATGACGTCATTGATATATGAGACGCCGAAATCACCTCAGGCGGAGTCACCCTAGACCGCTCGTATAATGCTTAAATATTAAAACATACTACTAAAAATAATGCATTAATATTATGAGTAATCAGTGTAAATATAGTAAATCCCCAATTATCTGCAGAATAGGGTGACATGGTAACCGCGGATAAGAGAATTTCGCTGATAATCCGCAAAATAAATTAAAAGCAATAACTAAAAAAATCAACACTCGCACATACTTTTGAACTCTGCCAGCAATGACCATTTAAATTTTAAGAAGATAGCAAATTTGGTGACATTTAGCAATTTCTCGCCGAATTTGGCGCCAAAAATTATGCCCACTTAGCGATATCTCTCTAATTTTTCCCCAAGTCCATAGCAGCCACTACAAGCAGATGAATACACCAACATCAAGTAAGTCACCACAGGACCCGAACGTTACCGTCGACCCGAATCTAGTCAGCAAAGCTGTCAGAATAATGCCTAAATATTATAACATTACTGTAAAGTAGCCCTTAAGGGAAAAATGTTTAATAGTTTATACGGGTGTCCAAAAGTAACTCTCCCTATATACGGAGTCCTAGCGGTCTATTCGCTGAACCTATCGATCCTTTTAGATACGGTTATTTGAATGAATGCGTTCGAGATTTATGATTTTATACACCGCATAGATCTGCGTGTTACCGCTGCGGTTATAGTGATAGAATCTCAATGTTTTCAAATGAAAACACCTACTTTTTTCTTGCGCAAATTGATCAGTGTATTGGTGAGCCAGAAATGGAGTTGGATCGATCGACGTGTAAGGAAAATTATTTGTTCGAAAATTTAAGCACCAAAACTGAAGAAACACGCTTTAAACTGTGCAATTTAAAGATTTTTTCCTTAAGCTTTGCACATGGTGTTTAGTGGTTGGTGCTTCTACTACTGTCTTACCCTGTGAGTTATGCAAAATGCATTGCCTTACTTATTCCTTGATTTTTTTTTATCATACAGGTATATTTTCCCCATAAAATAAAGTATGAAATTATTTTATGCTATTGTGACCAAAACTAGTCAATTGAAAGTAAGTATTTTAGTTCAAAGCACATAATACCACATTTTTTTGTTGCCATTCTTACTCAAAATTATTGTTCGAAAATTATAATTATTCTTTAATTTAATCCAATAGGACATCAAAGTTTTAAAAAACATTTATTTTTCGTATCCACGTTCAAAAAAAAAAAAAAAAAAAAAAGACGAAGATGAAACTAATTTACTTTCAATACTATAGTTACAAAATAACATTTTGGTCAAATATAAGCTGAATTTGGCAAAAAATATATAAGAAATAAAGCAGTAAAACTGTTTCATTTTATTTATTTACAGTCCACTCTCGATAACTCGAAGTCGCAAGTTATCGAAAGTTCCCCTCCTAGAACAAAATCTGTTTTTTTTAAATTTTATTCAGAAATTGCGTATGTTATACAGACTATAACGATCATAGTTTAGAATAAAAAGAGATAGTAGAAAAGGACAAAAATATTCAGTCATTCAGTTTGTTAACAAACCGACTTTCTGTATCAAGTTAAGGTATTAAATTTTCGGTTTGACATCATTCTAAGTAAACGCCACACAAACAAATCTCAATCCTGAAGTCTGGATTGGAAATGGCCGAGCATGGTTGCCATATTTTCAGGATAGCAAAAAACCCGAAATGTTAAGAAAACAGCCAAAACAGTCCGTAACAGTACAGGACCGTCCAATTTCTCTTAATCTTTTTACTTTCAAACATTATTTGTCACAAAAGCACAACTATTTATGTCGTCAAGAAAAGAAGGCTACTTTTTCAAATTTGGACAAAATTTAAAGCTGCCCAAAAATATCTAGCCGCTACTCAATAAAGTTTTAGATCTAGCAAAATGTAACACAATCGGCCAATTAATCTAGCAATAATGTACCGATGCCTCATCAACATCTGGAGGAAAAGGGCACGGCGCTGACATTTGTATCGCAGAATCTGGGAAGGGGGGGGGGATACCGTTTAAAGTTGCTCTATATAATTTTGTGAATGAATACCTCTCTCATGTAAGCAAATAAAGCAAAGCACTGTTTAAAAAGAAAAGGGGGGGAAATTGTATGTTTTTGCTGGATTTTCGTGCATGAAATGAAAACTGAACTTTTATAAGAGCTTCGACCTAAAAGTTGTTACCTTATAGACATAAAGAAAACTTTGCATTAGAAAACTCTGATAATGGACCCAATGAAAACTTCGAGATAAAGGACTATTCAAGTTATAAGACTTCGAGTTATTGAGAGTTAATTTTTTATCGTTCAGACAAATCTATCAAAATGATCTGTCAGTCGTTTTTGTTTTATTTTTAATGCTGTTTGAATAGGTAATTTCTCATCTGGAAATAAATATTATCATCTGCTTTTTTCGCATGTGTTTCCAATGTCCCACAAATTAAATATCTCATGTTTTTAAAAGGAAAAGATATAATTTCTAAAGATTACTAACAAATTCGTTTGTCACGGAAGTAAACTTTGCACTTAGTTTGAAAAGAAAAGTTATGATAAATAAATTGTGTATACTATTTTCAGGCATAAGTTGGAAAACATTTTTAAAAAGAAAAAAAGAAAAACCAATTTTATTTTCTCCAATCACAATGCCTACAACACTAATTTATTGAAAAATGGTAGAAAGAGAAAAGCTCTTTGCCTGAAGATTACTTAAAAATGTTCTCTTTCTAGCCTTAAACAAGACATATCAATAAACAACGAGAGACAAATACTGCAAACCGCCAAATCTTTTATGAGATTTAACTATCATCTATATACAGAACAACGTGAAAGACGAAGGTAATAATGCTTTAAACTTTTAAATTACATACAACATATACATCGATTTCTTATAAAAATTTCCATTTAACAAACACAATCGATTCTAAGAAAGAAAATGCAAGAAATATATGTTATGTTTTATGATTAAAGTAAGAATTTTATGTTCTGAAAAATCCTTAAAATTTAACAAGATTCGTGTTTTTCCTATCAATATTTGCTGCTGCTTTGTAATTTTATTTTTATGAATGGATAAAACTGAATAATTTATGAAAGAAGCGAAGTATCTAAACTTGTCCATTTTGCATTATATTATCACGTAGAATGCTTGAAAGGTATTGAAGACTAACTTTATACACGAAGAAGAAGCCGTTTATTTTATGAGGAAAGGTGGCAATAATTTTATTTACTTCAATAAGCAAGTCATTTCATATCTCTCTCCTTTTTAAAAAAAAAAAAAAAATGCAATAACATTTTTCTTCTTATTTTATTTTTTTTTACAAAGTGTGTTTTTTTTTAGTGTAACAAAATCACTGTTGCTGATGTAGCGAGAACAAGAAATATTATTCTCACACTTAATACAAGGAATCTTTTAAATTTATGTTCGTATTTAATAACGAAAAGACTCTGTCCTATGCACACTTCACTTGCCAACTTCCATTCACTGCTTGCGGCGGCTGCCTCGGAAACATGGGAAAGTAGGCTTACTTTGTTCTGAATGACATTCTTCTTAGAATTGATAGAATGAAATACTGCGTTTTTAAAAAACGCTACTTTGGAACAAACCATTTGAAAAGTATAAATAGTAGAAATTTGTTTAAGAAAAGGCTGAAAAGGTTTATACTTAAACTTTTGACATTTGACATAATTTTCTTCATTATTTGTATTATGCTTATATGTTTTTTCGTGATTATTTATTTATTTTAATTATTATATTACGTTATAAACTAGCCCTAAATATAGTTCCTTTGGGAGTGGTGGGAACTAATCAGGCTATTGTTATAGCCTTTACTCCCATTAACTCAAGAAGGTAATTTTAAATAGTCAGGCCAAATATACTGATGTGTTTGTAATTAATTTTATTTTATTATATATGTGAAATGAAATTTTGTAAAAACAAATCCTTTGACTGAAATAAATAGAATAGAATTGAATTGATCTATTACTTTAATACATAACAACTAGTTAAAGGTGGAAAAGGAGAAATTAAACATTTCAGTTGTGGATGATAACTACGTCGTAAGATAGTCAAATAGTGATTATCTTTACTAATAATAAAGCTGAAAGTCTCTCTGTATGTATGTCCGGAGGATGTCTGGATGTCAGGAGGATGTCTGGATGTCCGAAGGATGTCTAGATGTCTGGATCTCTGTGACGCGCATAGCGCCTAGACCGTTCGACCGATTTTCATGAAATTTGGCACAAAGTTAGTTTGTAGCATAGGGGTGTGCACCTCAAAGCGATTTTTCGAAAATTCGATGTGGTTCTTTTTCCAATCAATTTTAAGAACAAAACTATCATAAGATGAACTAGTAAATTACGAAATTATCATAACGTGGAACCGTAACATGGGCACAAGCCAATTGGCGAGATACGAAATTATCATAACGTGGAACCGTAACATGGGTACAAGCCAATTGGCGAGAAAATTCACCATACATTATTTGTAAATATACAGGCGAACCAAAAGACCTTTTAATTTTTCTATTACGGGCAAAGGCGTGCGGGTACCACTAGTTCTAAAGACATGATTTTTTTTTTAAATATGTGATGTTTTTATTGCCAACATTGTATTTTTTTGCATAAACCTAACTCCAGTTCACTAAGCCGCTTAAAAAGTGCTAAACTTTCATTTTTACTCCCCAACCCCCGGTGTTGTTAAATTCACTCCCTATAGCCATGATATCCAACTTGAATTGGGGCAGAGTATCTATAGTTTGACGAATTCAAGGAATTCCAGAGACATAAATTACACATCTTCTTCATCTCTTGAGGACTTTTTGATGTCTTTGCACAACTTGTTCTTGGTGATACAATTTCGTTGACTGGAGATAAATGTAAAATTAATTTTTGACAAAAACTTTATACTTGGTGAATGTACATCAAGAACTTCAATATAAAGACATTCTAACTAATACCAAGAAAACTGCGGACATATTTAGTTGAAATTGGAGAAATTCGTAAGGAGTACTATTTTTAGTCAAATAATTTTTTATCTACTAGTAAAATAAACCCTAGAACATTCAAAAAACCATTTTTATAAATAATAATTTTGTTAATTCATTTTTAATAAAATTTGATTAATTGATAAATGATTTTTACCAACCACGACTCGTATTAGTGGCCACAATTGGACAAATACACATTATGAGTTTGAAACATACATTTCAAATTAATAATTAATAAATAATTTCACTCGAAATCAAAGGATTATGATTTTAGCTGTAACATCACGCTTTCAGAAAAGTTTAGCGAAAATAAACGTTAACCTTGTCCTTTATTTGTAGTACTTATCCCACACACAGTTTTGATTGAATTAGAAATTCTGAAACAAAATGAGACATTTTCCTTCGATGTCATGCTCATCGTCTACAGAAAAGACTTCAAAAGTACGTTAAAAAGAGAAAGAATTTAGAAAATTTTATTTCACGGTGCCCATGAATTCAGAGCTTCAATTAGGCATAAATTCGCCCCCACATAAGTGTACATGCCATCCTTCTGCTGCCCTTTCCCCCTTAAAACAGGTTCTAACAGCCATCGTTACGCACAACGGTGCGGTTTAATTGAGTGCCAGCATCATTTTATCTAAATGACATGTTCGACGAAATCTAATTTGAGAATTCGTTTCAAAAACCGAAACCAAAACCCACGCACCACCGACCGCTCAAGTCGCGCGTGCGACGGAAATGACGACGAGCTGTTACGTCACCAGCTGTCGGAACTGGAACGCGCACTTGGAACAAAAACCAGAATTCTAAGATGTGAAAGTCCATCATCTTTTGAACAGTCCGCGGGAAGAAAACAGAACCACGTTTCAAGGAGTTAGTTATTCAATTTATTTTCTGAGGGTAGGTTTCTCAGCGGACGAACATGCTGGACGTCCACATTCAAGAGATTCACCAGACCTCCCTGGAGGACACAAGGATGGGGTGGACGAAACCCTTAGTGGTGACGGGGGTCGTTATGGCCATCATTGCCCTTGCTGAGTGGTGCTGGTGGAAATATATGGTCAAGGATTTACAAACGCTTCCTTCATCAAAATGTAACAAACATCTCGTCATTGCGCAACGAATGTTGTCGTCCATTTTCCACAACAAGCTGACAGACGGAAATGTTTGTGAGTAAAAATTATAAAGTTTATATTTTCTCATTTTTGTACAATTTGTAAATTCTGACTAAATGACCCGTTGTCTGTCAATAGCTTTTTTTTTTTACATTGTTTATTATATCTTAATTTAAATTTATTGAAAGAAGAAGAAATGTAAGATTACGTAGAGGGATTCTAGGAGTTCATTAATAAAAATATGCACACATGTAAAAAATATGAAAGCGAGGATTAGTTAAAAATTGGTTTCAAATTATCTGGCAAAGTTATCATAATATGTAAATTAAAAGGGCACTGGACCCAAAACCTTAGGTTTTGACATTCAGTTTTAGTAAAGTAATTACTGATCATTTTAATTCCCCTCGCATAGAGTTTTATCGGAAATACTTCACAGGTATATGGTAATGAAGTTCACAAAATGAAATGAAAACATTGAATAATCTGAAAAGTTTGCTCCTTTGAAACCAAACTGAAAATCTTCAATCTAAAAACTAAGGAAACTCTTTAGAGTCGGAAGAAAAGTTATTGTTTTCGTTTCAAATGATTCGATCAACTAGCATTTATATGAAAGAAATTTTCTGTACAAAATATGGTATTGTGAACATATAGTATGATTATATAGTGAATATGAATAAAAAATACATATTCACTATATAATCATACTATGAATATTGTAATCATTCATAAGTATGAATGATTATATAGTGAACACATATAGTATGACTTAAACACAAAAAAACTAAGTTTAAATGCCATACGGTTTATGTTTTCAATATTCCTTATTTTACAAAGTAAGTGTGCGAAAATGTTTTCAACAATTCAACTTGTTTAAAATTGTTTTTTCTATTAAAAAAAAAAAAAACTTTCGATATAGAAATTATATACAGTTATAAAAATGTCCCAAGTTACAGCAGAATATTGAACTGTTCAGCTAAAATTTTCAACGACTTAACATGGACTAGCGATCTTTATATATGTAAAAATACTGAATAGCAAGTATTAAACTACAGGACATATTTCAGAAAATTGCATCAAAAATTAAATCACTCTCTTTTCACCCTCCTTCCTTATTTTCTTTCCATGTTAATTTTGTGCTTCGTATTAGTTAAGGGATTAGAAAATGACGACGTCATTGAAAAATAAATATAATAAATAAACAGAGTGACGAACAATTTAATAATTTGAGGCTAAAAATCACTAAACATCAAAATGTGAATAAAATGCATTTTTTAAACTAACTAAAAAGTTTTATATGTACCATAACAAGCATAGAATATTAGAAGCGGCATGCTGATTTCAAACTAATAAGTTTATTTTCTAATACACTAACGCTTTCGTGACTGAAGTTGCTTGAGCACGTGTTTCACGTTTTCATAACACAAGTTCTTTTAGACAACCAAAATAGAGGGCTAAAAAAAGTAAACCTTTTTGAGCAATCTGGATTGCTTATTGCTTTCACTTTGCCGTAGATATAAGATGACGTTAGATATATTTACTTTCTGATTGGTAGATAGCTAATCACGTGATTTCCCCCCCCCCCCAGAAATGATAGATAGCCAGTAGCACAACCCATTGCTTCGCGCGGAGAGTGAGCTTTAAATACTGCAATGTAGTGTTGCTTATCTAAGGTTCTTAAATACAATATTCATTAATAAATATTCATTTAATCATATAGAATTAAAAAACTTATTATACTAAATAAATTGAAACGAAATTAAATATAATATGGTTTTTCACTTCCATTTTGTATGGTTAAAATCAAATAGGTTTTCTTAATACTGTAGTTTTTTTCATCATTTTTTTTCTTTTTTTTTAATATTCAGATTGCGCTTATTTTTTACTGCATAGATAATTAACTTTTGCTGATTGCATCATGTATTGTGGTATAACTCTTACACTATTATGTATGTTCTTTTCGTGTCATAGTTATTTCGAATAAAAATTCTGAAAATACGACACTGCCAGAATTTTACGCAAAATATTGACAGTGTAAGACCGAGAAAGTAACTATAGAGCTTATAAATTCGGAAAATAGAAATGAAACGTTTCTAAGAAAACCGGGTTTCAAAATCTGACTGCAATCTTCAATTTCAAAAATAAAAATAATGATAATAACAATAAAAGTGTATCAGAAACAGATAATCTTTTCTTCTTCAATTGAGTTTTTTATATCTAGGATTTATTTCTACACATGCCATAAAAACAGGACAGAAGTATATACAGATTTATAATTGGTCAGGCATTTCAAATGGATATGCGTAGTTACAAAAATGTTAACACATAATAACCTAACCATTTTCTAACACGTTTCCATTCACAAATTACGCTAAACTGTAAACAAAATATTTTCGAATAAAACCTTGCACTGATCAAGTTTTCAAGTCCGTTTCACATTGAAATAAATTTAGCTCAATTCTTGGACCTTTGTTCGGAGCTCTTGTTATAACTGCATTCTAAAATCTCGTACTCATTACTAAATCAAAATTAAGTTATTCAAATCGAAGCAGTCTCTTACTTTCGAAATAATTGAACGAATTAGAAAGTTTTCGGAGAATTTCCAGCACAAAGAGACAAAAAGAGAAGGGACCTGATGTACCCACTCTTGCTTAGAAGATTTAAAGTAATTACTAATCAGCTCCTTTGTAGCTCATTGTGTTAACGTAGTGCACTAAAGTAATTTCAAAAAGCTTCAAAGTAGAAGCAGGTTCTACATAGATATATGTATTTATTTTTTGTACTAGTAATTTACTTTCTTTTTCAACACCGAAGGGTCTACACTCCATTCTGTATAGTTAGTACTTATAATTGGTATTAATTACAGCACAACTTTAGTGCAATGTACGTTATAAAAAATAATTAAAAAATACTCCAAATTATAAAAGAGATGTGATAAAAGTATGTTACCACTTAAAAAGGAAAGTAATTTTTGTTAAGACAGTTTATAAGTGCGCTTTGACACTTAGTGTTATATCTACACACTGTAAAAAATCTCGGAAAACTCTCTGAACATACAAAAAAGTTTTCCGTAACACACAGATTCGTACGCCCTCCGCAGTTGTCTGCTATAATCAAAAACGTTTCCCATTTAGCAAGAAAGTAAGAGTCGACGCATGCGCAGCTCACACGGCAATTTTATAGTCCAGCAGTAAATCTAAACTGAAACTTTCGAAAGCACGCAATGAAAACAAGTGCTGACTCATGTATGCGAAGTAACACTCATCAAGAGGATTAGTAGAAGTTTTGTTCCTCGCATGAATTCACTGAAGATAATTTTAAAGTCTTATATTTTCTTGCATATGTATCGTCATGAGATTGAATTTGAAGCTATGTCACTTATTTTTAAGTACGAAGTGCAAATTCTCGACGCATGCTCGCGGAAGGAATACAAATTGAAATTAAAAACCAAATAACTGCCGAGATGACGCCATCTAAATTCATTGCGTCGCATAACTTGTGTAGGTAATTTACTTTTTTCTAGGATACTTTTCTTCTTTCTACCAAATGGGTAATTTTTGTTGGCAGAATTTTATTCTGTCATAAAAATCACCTTTTTGGTGACCAAAGCCTGCAAAAGACCACCACCGACGAATAGGTAAGTCGCTTTGCAACTCTATTACTTTAAAGAGATTTAGTTCATATAAATCTCGTTAAAAAAAAGTATTTTCTTCAGTATCATTTTTTTGTTGTGAACTATTGCAATTTGAAAATATTTTACATTACATAGAACACATATTTAAAGTGCAAGTGTGTCTAGTTTTATTCTGTAAAATTTATGAATTGAAGATTATAAAAAAATTTAAATAAGTGTTATTGTGTACTGTTTTTATGTGTCAATCTCAGTTAATATTTGGCTGAACATTTATGTATCAAGCATTATGAATTAAATGTTATAATATGCAAATTGTCAGGTTTGATAGTTCGTCTTTAAGGTTGCATGTTTTCATTCTCTTGTAAACAGTGTAGCTAGATTGTATGAAGTAAAAAAAAAAACTATCTCTTGTAATTAGGAACATAGTGCTTCAGTATTATCTAAATGACGATATCTCTTCAAATATTTGCATTAGCGAAACGCTTTAAATTAGTTAAATGTGTATTAATTTTTTTAACAAATAGATACATATATGTATTTAAAAGTGTCTTCATTTTTTTCGTTTTACAAGCCTCAATTTTACCAAAAGCAAAAAAAAAAAAGACTTAATAAAATAATTTTGTATTTTTACACCATATTAAAGTATTTGACTTATAATGTATATGATACTTTGATTTATAATGTATATGATACTTTGATTTATAATGTATATGATGTTGCTTTTTCAAGGGGGGGGGGGCGCTTCATAGCATTTTATGGGTGCACCATCACTCTTATGGTGGGGGGGGGGGTATTCTCGTATATATGAAATGGAATAATCATGTAATAGAGTTTATTGAAGTATTTGACTTATAATTTATATGATACTTTGATTTATAATGTATATGATACTTTGATTTATAATGTATATGATTTATAATGTATATGATGTTGCTTTTTCAAGGGGGGGGTGGGCGCTTCATAGCATTTTATGGGTGCACCATCACTCTTATGGGGGGGGGGGGGGTATTCTCGTATATATGAAATGGAATAATCATGTAATAGATTTCAATGTTTTAATAAATAAAATATATAATGCATTTTGCGCACACTGTAAAAATAAAATCAGTAACCTATTTTGAATAAGTATTTATATTTGTGATGAGCTGGAAAAGGGCAAGAACAGAAGAATCAACCCGAATGGTTCCAGCAGGGGGACTTGGTGTCATATTTAAATTCATCAATTTCTCTGTTGGTACTTTTCGGTACACTTTGTTCGTCAGAGAAATTGACTTGAGGTGAACGAATTTAGGAACGCGAAGGGTAGGTAAGTCCTGTCAAATTTTATCCGAAGATAAAAGCTATCAAGTTTGATACAAGATATGTTTTTAAGTTCTGCATTAAAAATACAATATGTTGATAGTTTTGTCTTGAAAATATTGAGAGAAAAACTGAAGTTTAAGATTGTTTAACAAACAATCCCCACTTTTCAGAAGGTACCCCCCACTCCAATTCCCCGACGATTTTGTGATTAGGAATGAAACTACTAGATTATTTCATAATTTTTCAAAAATTTATAACTGTGCATATGTTATGCTGTTAACCATGCTATTTTTCATTAGAAATTCCAAAAAAAAAAAAAAAAAAAATCCACGAATGATTCTAAAATTTCTTGTATTATTGCTCTTAGATATGAAAGAATTGAAACTGATATGGTATGCAATACTATAATAAAGAATTATATTTTAGAAAAAATCACGGAAAAAGGATTCCGAAATTCTCGGAAACGTTTTTGAAAATTGTTTGGAGAATTCCGAAATACTCGGAAACGTTTTCGAAACTTTCATGAACCACAGCTGCACAGAATACTCAGAAACATTTCTGGAAATTACGGAAAGAGGATTCCGAAATACTCAGACACGTTTCTGGACGTTACAGAAAGATGATTCCGAAATACTCAGAAACGTTTCTGAAAATTACAGAAAGAGGATTCCGAAATACTCAGACACGTTTCTGGACATTACAGAAAGAGGATTCCGAAATACTCAGAAACGTTTTTGAAACTTTCATGAACCACAGCTGCACGATATACTCAGAAACGTTTCCGGATTTTTTTTACAGTGCAATGTCGACAAGCGAATTAGCCATTTTTTTCTTTTTACAAAAAAAAAAAAAAAATCTGTTGGGCAGCTAACTCCATGTGAGACGGAATGGCATTCGTGCTGAAAAGCAGAATTTTAAGTTGTTACAGAGAAAATTCCTTTTTTTTTTCTTTTTGCGTTTCATCCTCAACAGTCAAAATATAATAGTCAAAACAAAAATAAAGCTTTCTTTTTTTTAAAAAATTTTCTTGCTATTACTTACTTTAAGGCATTTTTGCTAACCGAACCTTTAGACTTCTTCGTACAAAACGAAATTTCTGTGTATTATGCATAAATACATTCTTTTAAATAATAAAATTTTTAAGAATAATGTTTTGTGCATTGGATTGAGTTATCTAAAGTTTATGTGTTGCGACGGGGTGACTGTGTTGGTATAATAAAAATTGATTGAATTCATTTATTGCGATAAAAAATTATCATTATTTTCAATGAAATTTAAAATTTATTGCACTTGGATCACAAAAAAATACTGAATAAAGTATAATGAGCGAAATTTATAAAATCGATCCGATGAAATTAGTAAATAAAAATGTCTTCGTAAAAAGGTGTTATTTTTATAGAATCGTTCTATTTCAGATTACGTTTCCTTTGCTTTAGATTTTTCTTCAATTTATAACCCTTCCAATTTATATTCCTTTTCAAATTTTTGATGTAAAAACATTTTGGTCTCGAACGTTACAGAATTTTGGGACAAGGAATCACTCCATTAAATTGCATTTTTAAGATTTATTACTCCGTTAAATTATGAATTTTTACTACACTGCAACGATGAAAAAGTTAAGTGTCTGCAAGATGTCAAGTCATTAAAAAAAGTAACGAATATTGAATTACAATGAAAACTCAAATATTGTTACAAAAATGCCAAAACTTGGTGCTTATCATATAAAAAGCTTAATCTTTAGAGAAAAATAATTTGATCCGTGTTTTTTTTTTCTTCAATTAAACTGAAAAGCTGAGAACTTTCATGAAAAATACATTTGTCAAACAATTTCGCTGTTAAATGCAGTTTTTATATTATTTTCAATTCTAACCAATTCGGTTTGAATTTTAATGCAAATATCAATACATTTGAAAAGTAAAAATCGCAAGTGTTCAGTAAATTACAGTAGAACTCCAATTAATCGAACTCCGACTGTTCGAATCGCTTTCAGAATTCAAATAAATAAATAAATAAATAAATTTAAAAAAATAAAATATTAATGAATAAATCAATAAATTTAATAAATGAGTAAATAAGTAAATTAGTTAAATACAAGGAATAAAGAAATTGATAAGTAAATAAATGAAATAAAGAGAAGACGTACTGCGATTTGCAAAACAATTATTTTATATTCCCGCGCTATCTTAGTCAAACAGCTTACTCCAACCGATATGCTAAGCAAGCAATAAATTTCAGCTATAGTACTATACGTACACAATAAACACTATACTAATGTACATCACTTGTAAGTACGCTTAGTATGAAAAATATTACCTTTTCATTTCATGAATTAAAAAGTCTTTATTTTTTCTTTTTAATAGAACTTTCTCTAATTTCAACATATATTAGTAACCGATTAAAAATGACCTTTTCCAGGACTATTCAATTATCCGAATGGGTTTTGGTCTCAATTGGTTCGATAATTGGGGTTCTACTGTACTTATTGCATGTAACGAAAAGTGGACACGGTATAGAACAAATACCAAGGCATCAAAGGAGGCGAAAATGAAATAACAGACAACCAGTGATGTTTTAAAACTTACCAACATGCGTAAAACGAACAAGATGATTATTCCTGTTTAGAATACGAAATAGTACGTTTTGTGTGAAAAATAACAACCGCTAGGAGTATAAAAAAGCACGTAGGGTAGCGATTCCCAATCTTTTTAACCGTATTTCTCATAAAATGTGTAATATATTAACAAAATATCACCAAAAAATGTTAATCTAATGAACAAAACTTAGCTATTGAACTTTTCTTTTTCATTCCATTCCAAAAACTAATACTTCGAAGCAAATTTTAATCATTCAAGCAAGAAAACCTTTTTTTTTTTCTTCTTTTTTTTCCTTTTTGTTCAAAAAAAAAAAAAAAGCTTTTTCGCTTCCTTTTTTTTCCATTTTTAAACAATTTGTCGCTAAATCAAAAAGACGGTAGATATCGCTAAGTTTAAAGAAAACTGTTTGCATATTTATTGCAATTTTCAGCCAATAATTAATTCGGCCATATCGTTTAGTTGGGTTTTTAAGCAAAGACTAAAATTTTCTAATGTGCTAGAATTTTTTACTAATCACTAATGATTGAAGATTACCCATTTAATTAGATTTGGTAAATATGATATTGTTGATACTTTTGTTTTGTGGCTAAAGGATGATCCGATACATGTAGCAACTTTTACTCTTAGGAAAATCCCATTTTACTCCCTTGTGGGGAATTACTTCCAAGTTGAGAAGCACTGACACAGAGTCATATGTGACAATAACGTGATCTGTAAGTTCCTTACACTGTAAAAACTGAGGAGTAATAATCCTCCGAGTTTGGTGTTAAGCAACTCCAAAAATTGTGCAAATCAACGGACACCAAGAATTCCTCTTGGTGTTTGATAACACTAAGAAATATCTGTGGTGTTTCACTACACTACACTTGATGTTAAGTAGTTGCCACCATTTTTGGTGTTGAGATAGACAAAAAATTTTTACAGTAAGGGAAATGAAAGCTGTCGGTTTTGCAGAACTGTGGTGATTGCGACAAGGATTTGTGGAAGAAGATTGTGAGCGGAATTACGCATCCCTAAAGCATTATAAACATACTCGATGGGATTGAAATTCACAGATTGAAATGAAAATGATCAGATGAAGTTTTTTTTTTTTCCGTAACCAAATTTTCAAGGAGAGAATACAAACAATTTTTTTCTTTTAAAATTTTTATATCGTGATTTGAAGTACTTGACGGAAAATTACTATTCATAATTTTTGCTCGCGACTTTTCTTTTGCTGGAACTGTTACACTGTGAATAGCTGTCAAATATACTTTATTTTTATAAGAAGTTTTACAAACATTGTTTAAATATTTAAATCTTTCTATTGAGAATCTGATGGGTTTCGTATTTAAAAACAATGCTGTAGTTTTTAAAGACAAAAACGAAAGTCGATACGTATATCTTGTCTTACTTGAGGGACGTTAAAATTTATTAAATACGCCAAGGTAAACAGGTAAGACAATTTTTATATTCAAATCTGCGAGCATAGATGTTGTTGGACTTGAAGATCTCTTTTAAGTTTTAAATCTGTCTTGGGAAGTTAGCAAAACAAACAATGGATCACTGAAACTCGTGTTTTGGGTTTAAAGTAAGTTTTTAAAAAAGATAGATTTTTCAATCAAAGAAGAGCTCTTAAGGGAAGAAAATCAAACACAACGCTAGTAGAAACGCATATCTCAAGAGATTAAATCTAAACATAAAACGATTTGAATTCTAAAAGGAAAATAAAGCTTCTCCGAGGAAAATATTCTTTTTAACTTGTAAGAAGCTTTATTTTTACTATTTACAAGAAATTAAACACCAATATTTTAAACTAAAAGAAAAAAGGAGAAAAAATACGAATTTATTTTGCTTGGTGTTTGATAAGTTATATTTGTTTTCCACTTTCCAGATTTCCAGTACTAAAAGGTGTTTTTCATCATTAGCATTTGCATGCATTCCACGTCAAAAAAAAAAATCTTCACTTGACTATCTCATATTATTATGAAACTTACAGAAATCTTGCTCCTTAATATCTTAAATTTATTTAATTAAAAAAAACTATTCTTTATAATTGATGACTAATTGAAAAACTTGTTTCTAAATGGCATTAAGTCATATCTCTCAAAAATTGACTTTGTGATGGAAATAATAGCAACACATGCCTAACAATTATGTACAGTCAGGAGATGTTACAAACAAAATTTAGTCGTATAATAAACAAGGATGGAAATTCGTGTTTTTTTTTCCAACAGGAGTTAAGTCACGTGTAAGTTTAGAGCCAAAAACGATGAAGTTTCACTTTTTGCAGCTTTGGTTGAGATAAAGTAGTTTGTTTCAACTTTATTCACATTAAAATATTTTTCCCGATCTCCATTTCTAAAATAAAACACAAAAGCAATAAGAAAGAAGAAAGAAAAAAACTCGTTTTGAAATTACTTGAAGCCTTGAAATCTCGCTAATTACACAAATGT
The DNA here is from genome assembly GCF_026930045.1 of Uloborus diversus. NCBI lineage: Eukaryota > Metazoa > Arthropoda > Arachnida > Araneae > Uloboridae > Uloborus > Uloborus diversus. The sequence continues at coordinate 126,422,676 of NC_072731.1, read as the reverse complement.
TTAAAAAAATAATAATCTTGCAACGATGCACGTGACACTAAACATAAGTAAAAATAATGATAACGATGAAGAAATAGAATTTGTAAACGAAGATTTGTAGCAACTAACTACCTTCCAAATTTGTGCACCTAAACCTTTTGCTGTATTTACACGAAAAGAAACTTGAAAGTAAGGAACTGGAAGTAAGTCTTTTCACTTCGTGATTTGTTTGGGCCAAAAAGTAAATCACAGAGTTTTATTAATTTTCATCCATAGATTAACGCTGGAAAAAATATCTTGGGGGTGTCGTATGAAGGGGCAAGGGATGTCGCAAAGTGTACATACGTATGTTAGGTGGGTGTGCCAAATTAGGCCATGTAGACCAAAAAAGCGGTTCCCGTATTTTTTGTTGTAGCATAATAAAAATGTGCTACTATATCATACCTTCATCGTCATCATAAAGCCTGACGGATGATTAATCCTTTTCAAAGAGCAGCTTTTTATTATCAGGCAATAATTTGGCAGAAATTATTACAGAAGAGAGATGTCAAAACCATCTTATTTTACTTTATGGTAGGTTTTCCTTCTAAGAATTTAAAGATAAACATTTCTTTGTGTACCGTTATTTTTTTTATATTATTTGATATCCTAGAGAAGTAGATTGTAGGCCATCTGATGAATATGCAAAAGCTGGTGCCAACTCAATCCTAAATGAGCGTGATCCTTGAATGTGAACATTTGAATGGCCTTATTTAGCTTATTTACCTTATATAATAGGGATGGACTAGGGTGTCGAGAGAAAATTCTGTTTCTTCAACGGGTGTTGAAAAAGTTTGAAAACCCTGCTTTGATTCAATATTAAATCCTGCATTACTATCTCACGCTTTTTTTTTTTTTTTTTGAATTGAAATTCAAAGTTTTTTGAGGCATGGGACCGTGAAGGATCAGCAGTTACAGCAGTCACTCAAACATTTTAGCTAAAATTGCAAAATGAAGTCATACATTATTTGCTAAACTGTTGATTTCTTCATGATCTCACCCTGAAAAAAATTGTATATTTTCATTAAAGTGCATTAAAAATCATGCTTTTTTTTCCAAATTTTCGAAAACGCTACCCCATAATTTTTGGCATTTGAAATGTTAATGTTTTGTGAAAAAAATCTCAGAAAGTATTAAAGATACTTACAAAATTAATGTACGTGCAAATTTAATAAAAACAAAAACAATACAACTGTGCAGCTCTCATAAAAATTCAGGGTATAACATTTTAAATAAAATTACGAAATAAGTCCTACAGAATTTTCTGTAAATGCTACATCATTTACGGTCCCACTATGAAAATGTATGAATGTATTCTTTTAGATAAATTAAATGTCATAAATTTAAAAAAAAAAAAATCTGTAAACTTTTACATTTTTAAAACTTGAAAATTTTGTACGAGAAATAATTTTTATGCGAAAGCATTTAAGTTACATAACAAACTAAAGTAATAATTAAAAAAGATTAAGGTTAAGAAACTCTTTAAAAAGAGGTATTGTACTAATCTACCACCCAAAAAGCTTGAATTATAACATTTTCAAGAACATTTTAGCGAAATGCTTCCTACATTATTTGCTGTTACTGCTGATTCTTTCATGGTCCAACTTGGAATATTTTGGAATGGATTCCTTAAATAACATTTGAACTATATTTTTTTATATATATAAAAAAGATCCTGTTTCAGAATATTTTGAAAATTATTTTTTTTTAAGGTTTGTAAATGGTTTTTTGAAAAGTTTTTATGTTGCGTATCAAGTTAAAGTGCCATATAATTGTCTTTAAAACGAGCGATTATACAACTTTCCAGCTCTCATAGAATACCCACCCTCTTATACATAAACTTTACATCTCAAGAGAAAAGATTTCTGAACGTTTCATGAAAATTTTAGTTGTTCAGTGTGAGTTAGGGATATGTCGTTCATGAACGAACGGGTCAAAAGGAACGAATCCTTAAAATGAACGGATCCGTTCCTTCACCTAAAATATGAACGACCGTTCTTTTGAATGGTGAACAGTTTGGAACATTGTATTGATGCCATTGCGGTAAAATCCCATTTTTTTTCTTTTTAAATTTCACTCATCTTTAAATTTTTAACCTTTAATTAATCTCAAATTAACCTTTTCTCAGTGCAGTACAATACAGAACACAGAAAACAACACACAATTCGAACCTTTTTACTTTCTACTATTTTCATCACTTGTCTTTAACCTTTGCAGTTCATTTGCAATTTTCCAATGTATCCATTAGTGATTGTTTGTGTAACTTGGTTGGGCTAATAGCAAAATATTTGGACTTTCAATTTCCTGTCCCACCGACACATGCTAAAATTCTTCTCACGCTTTCTGTGGCCAAAATTATTTCTAAAAATACCTTTAATCACTTTTCTGGCGATCCTTTTGTCGTCTATAACATTCCTCCTATCAACTACCATCTATATTGATTTGGCGTTATTTTTACCTTGCTTGGCGACTTCCAAATCGCTTATTTTACATTCAATATCCAAAGATTTTTAATAAATATTATTATTGTCTATATTTTCCTCTATTAAAAAAGTTGCATTTTTTTAAACTCTGTTCTCATTGGTACCATGGAATAATTTTGAAGCTCCGTAATACTTAGGTGAGTCTTTCTTTTAAATTAAGTTAGCCAGTACTTCAGCTGAGCTACCAATATATTTTTTGCTACGTTTTTCGTTATACACGGTCCATCGGTAATGCTGTATGTATGTTTACAGGCTGTAGTTGAAAAAAAATATTTTAAGGAACGAACCTTTTTCTTTTGGGCAGATGTCATGATTGACACATAACTGTTTTGGGGTCATAAAAGGTCAGTTTCGAACACTTACACTAGTTTTTATTTAAAAAGCAGACGTTTTATGATTATATTATTTTTGTTAAGTTTATGTACATTTAGCCGTAGATAGTTTTAATAAACACTTTTTATTCTCGTGTTTTTTATTATAGCTTGTTTCTTTCTCTCTTTTATTTATTGCGTAAATATACATTTTTTCAAATCTAATTTAAAGTACACATTAAAAATTATTTTTCGTTTTATTTTCACCTGTGACCATACTACACTTGGAGATATGATACTTCTATTTAGAATTAGTGCATCACATGCGTTCAATTTTGCAAATTTTCTGACGTCACAAACAGTTCGTTTATTTTTTACATAGTAAAATTTAATAACTTAATTTTGTGACACGCTGAAATGGAATCTGCGATTTTTGGAATGGAAAACATATCCTACCATTCGGCAACTGTCTTACAAAATGAACTATAATTGCTTTATACATCCAAAACGGGATCAAGTTTTTTTTATTCATTTTTTTCATTGGCATATTTTCATGCTTGTAGCTGATTTTAGTTATTTTTCCTTAAAAGAATACCACTGATCTAACGAAACATTTCGAATGTACGTGAGTATGTCACACGGAGAGATCACCTGCAACTTTTTTAAATGAACGAAGTCGTTCAAATGAACGAGTTAAATGAACGGATCAAATGAATGAACGACCCTCTGATGAACGGATCATTAAAAAGAACGACATTGCCCATCTCTAGTGTAAGTGCCTTGCTAATTTGACACGCAAGGAAAGACCATCCATATACCAGCGACAAAAGTGACAAATTTCAAACCTTAAAAAAATCGTATTAATTATTGATTAAAAAATCTAAATTTTATTATCTTTCTTGCTACAAAAGTCACATTAAGTTTTTTTAGTGGTGCGTGCTGGTTAAAACCACGCACCATTATGCTTTATATGTACTATGCTATATCCACCATGCTATAATAAATAATGTCATATCATAAAAACTATATAATTTCTAAGAAATTGTCCCAAATTTTCACTATACACTATTAATTTAGGCTACAAAAATCAACTAGTGAACATCATAGAAAATTTTCCGGCTCTATCCTTCCTGGTAAAACGTGTGTGTAAGAGAGAAACTGATAAATAGTTTTGATATGTTTAAGAAATATAATTCAGAGATTTACTCAAGAACAAATACCTGTTACAAACAGTTATGCTCTATAATTAAGCTCTGATTTTTTTTTTCCTTTTCTTTTATTTTTGTAGAGCCGAAAATATATCCTTTGGTGATCTGAACTTGACTACCAGATTCAATTTCTTGGTGCTGACACCAGGGCATTAGTTACACATTATGAATCTGCTCTGAGGCATCCATTTCCGGTCATGCAAATCAAAGTCAGCGGAAGAACCAATCACCATAAAGTACGGCGGATGGAACGAAATCTCATTTACGAGGACATGATTAAAAACTTATTTCTCGACACTTCCTTCAATGAGTGTCGGCAAAGAAAGCAGAGATACAAATCGGGGAAAGATTAACATGCTGATTTTTTCCCCTTTTTCTTTCTCCACGTTGCCATAACGACTTGTTAATGAAATGGAATGTGTTGTTTAGGTGGCTGTCAGCGCATTTCGCAACACTTGTAATTTTCTTTTATTACCGTGTAGAAATGGCAAAGTGTACAATGGATATTTTCCCATTTGTCTTGAAGTCATCTTTTGCTAAAAGAACACTTTCATTTTAACGCGCATAAAACGCCTCGGCAATAGGTGAGACACAAGCAAAAGAAATAATAATGACATAACAGAGTCCATTTATTTAAAATAGAGTGATTAATATGTTTTTTGCAGAATGCCGAAAATGAAAAAAGGGAAAAAAGTAGATAGTCTTCAAAATCTTACGAAATAAAAAACATATTGGGTCTGCACCTATTACAGTTATAACAAAAGCAGAAACACATTTTTAAAGGTGATTTTGTGCTTTTTAATTTAACAATTGATGGTTTTGCTCTCAAGAAAAAAGATTGTGAGATATAAGACGAAAGCTGAGAAAACGGAATCCGAGATAATGTGAAATAACGGAACTCCAAGATAGTGGCACGAGCTCCCCTCAAAGCCCCTCTACCACAGGGTACTTTTAGTATGTTCGTTAGGAGACCTTTTTGTATATGTGTATCAATTTTTATAACTAAACGTTTATTTTGTACCCTCATTTTGGGTCTTTGTTTGCTGGACTATGGTGGAAGGCAAAAAAAGAATGAAAAGAACACCTGCATATTTTTGTCTTTTTGAATTAGTCGCCTCCTTCCTCCCCCCACCTGCCAGCTAATTTCAAGAAATAAAATACTCCGTATAACCTACACTACTTCAGACCGAAAAAAGGAAAGATACACATCAAACAAATCCTCGAAAGGCTCTAAAAATATAAAGGAGCGAAAAAATGGTCAGTTTTCCGAAAATTCAATAACTTTGAAATTTAATTTCTCATCAACTATAATAGATGCAATAAAAGTAAAAAATCTTTTTAAAGATCATTTTACGTTCTTCAATTCAACAAATAACTATTTTGTTTTCAAGTGTTTTGTTTTAAAGTCTCAAATAGTTTTTGAGATGTAAGAGAAAAACTGAAAACACGTACTTCAATTTCATGGTGGTCGTGCGAGCTCCTTCGCTACCACCGGGGACTTAACGTACCCTCATCTGCTTTCTAGTTTCAAGAAATCGAACACCGTAATGACTTGCACTACTTCATACCGTAAAGAGAAAATAATCACATCAAATCAATTAATCAATCACTGAGGTGGCTCCAAATGTAGAAAAAAGCGAAAAAATGGTCAGTTTTTCGAAAATTCAAACTTTGAAATTTAATGTCTCAGAAACTATTATAAATACAATAAAACTAAAAAAAAAGCTGTTTAAAGATAATTTTACGATCTTTAATTCATCAAATCACAATTTCGTTCGCAAGTAAATAGTTTTTGAGATATAATACGAAAATTGAAAAGAGACACCTAAAATCCTAGGTGGCGCTGTGAGCTCCCCCCTACCAGCGAGAGCTTTTAGTATGTTCATCAGCAACCCTTCCTGTACGTGTGTGCCAATTTTTAAAACTACATGTCCCCCCCCCCTTTATTTTGGCTTTCGTTTACTAGACTATTAGAGAAAAAACCAAGTTCTATGCAATAACTACTTTTGATTATTTTATTTTGGTATGATTCAATAGACAAAAAATAACCATATGATGTGGTTTCTGTTTAGTTTTTGCTGTCTAAATTGATGATTCATACTTTTTGTTGTTGTTGTTGTTGTTGTGTGCCTGCCAGGCTGGCAATTTGGGGTGCGCTGCTTCACTTTTCCAACTGCACTGTAATTTGGTTTAAAGTCCGACTTCTACAGTATACACATGCTATAAGGACCCGTTTATAGGGTAGGCAACCATTCATATCATAGCAACACATTCACACAAAGAAAAGATAAGGACAGGAGAGAGAAAGTAAGTCCATGCCCGAGCCGGGGTTCGAATCCGGACCTTCCTGTCGCTACCAGACTTCCCTGACCACTCATGATTCACACTTAAAGCTCGGAAATGCTTTTTCTAAATCAGCGTTTTTAAACCTTTTTTTTAATGTCTAGAGAGGCTACAGAGGAGCAAAGTTCAAAAGCTTAAACATTTGGTGCAATTTGCGACATTCATAGGGGTATTCCTTTAAAATCCTCAAAACGTTTTTTTTTTTCTTTTTCTGGGGATTTGTTTTACAACTTTACTTTCATTAACATTTTTTTCGGCATAAAACCAAAGTATAGTACTCACTACAATGAGTTACATGTCAAAAAAATATTTCACGTTGCAGAAATTAAAAATAAAAAAAAGGAAGCATTGCATGTTGCAAATGAGAGTCGCAATGCAGAACGATCTTATGTTCGGAACCTTCTCGTATTTTTCAACTTAAATTTTTAGACATAGGGGAGGGGGCCCAAAGCGGGTAGATCGTCCAAAGTGGTAGGCCTTCGTATGCCCCCGCATGTTGTGTATGCGGCGATGCATACGTATGTCATGTTACCCCCCCCCCCCCCCCCCCCCCCCCCCCCCCGAGTTTTAATCAGTCCCAGCTAGTGATTGCAATACCGGTATACCGGTATATCCAATACCGATATTTCAAACAATTTTGCAATTTCGTAATACCGGTATTTGATAAGGCAAGATACTGGTATTTTCGGTATTAGCTGAAAATAATAAATAGTTTCAGTTAAAGAATTTTCTCATTTTAACTTATTAAATATCTGCTCATATTTTAAATGTGAATTTCTTTTTCCATGATACAGAACCAAAATCCACCTATTAATGTAAAAATTTGGTTTCCAAAGCACGGACTAATAGAATATCATTAACCAAAAGTAGCGAAAGACTGCAAAATGATATTGATATTACGAAATGGGGAAATGAATCGCTTTTTCGTATGCTTTTGTGCATCTGTTTTAATTTTTTCCATTTCCCTGATGACTTACTTTCAGTTTTGTGAAAGTTAATTTCGAGTGAATTTTTTGAATGCATTTGTCCTATGAACAATTTATTCCAATCATCAATTGCAGTAACATTTTTTAATTATTTGTCTCAATAACTGTACTAGATTTTGACAAAAACAGTTTATTCTTAGCATAACAAATGATAATTTGCTCTCACCAGTGTTGGTTTGTTGTCCTGTCTCGCTATTTGTCTTTATACTCGGCAAGATAATACTTAGAAATTATATAGCGCCTTAAATTTTTCAGAGATACAGTACAATCAATTGAAACATTTTCTCAGATATTCACATAATTATAATTGTAAAGAATTTTGAAAGAGAGCGAAAATTCGTAAATTTCAAACTGAAGGGCTAGTAAAAATCAAACACAAGCCTTTCCTGCAAAGGAAAAAAATGATATTAATATTGGAAAAGTATCGTCTCTCGGAAAGAAATTACAACTAGTTATAAATTAAAAAATAATAAGTAATAAACACATTACAAAAGAAACACATACCGTAAAGTGGGACTACTTGAACCCGTGATAAAAAAAAGTGTTTAAAATCCGTCAAGGTCCTGTATAACGCAATGTATATGCTTAAAAATCTTTCTCCATGACAGGTAGCAGTACTAGGTAGAGGCTGGAGCATGAAACAAGGTTTCAGCTATTCCCGCCTTTTTCTGATTGAGGTTATGATTGCAAGTTGTCTAAACAGTTGTTTTTTGTGTCTGCAACCTCTCACATGTAACTTCCTTGGAAACATCTGATATCATCAAGATCAAGATAGTTTAATGTTTGCATTCTATTTCTTAATAAAATACCAGTGTATTAAGGTTATAGCTATGTAATTAACGCAGTAACTAATATAAGTTAGTAAAAGTGCACTGGTTGCCTTAAAATGGGGCTACTTAAACCCAGAGCTTAAACAGCCTCAAACCACATTTCATCACTAAATTATGTTAAGTAAGGTTTGTAATCTTTTAAAGTAAAAAGGTTAGTTACTATACATAACCGTTTTTTTTTTTTTTTTTTTTTTTTTGCAGATCTGGGGATAAAAAAGGTCCGACAGTAAAAGAGAACCCCTTGAAATAGGAAATAATGCAGATTATTAAGGGGAAAAATTAGAATTGTGTCCAGATTGAACTAATTCCGGAGAAATGTCTTAGAGAGTGGCATATCAGCCCATTTTGACTTAATTATATTAACTACTCTAAAAAGGAAAGTAAAAGATCGTTCACTCAACAAGCCTGAGAATTCTGTAGTATTTAATAGCTAGGAGAAGAACAGGCATTAAAAAATATCAGAGAAAACAAATCACCCAAGCCATTAAATTGAGGGGTTTTCATTCTTTCTAATGTTTATAAGTAATGAGCATTTCAATTGGTCTCAGCTGTAGTTAGATTATGTTTCTATTTGAGAAATAATGTTTGCCTAAAAATATGTTTGTATTTATACGTTGATTTTACATTAAGTTATATAAATAATTTGCAATTTATATTAAAAGCTTGCTCGCTAGAATGTACGTTTTGAGTTTATTTTTCTAAACCATTGTTCCTTCTTGATACCACCACCTGTTTTACAGCTTTTTCTAATGGATTTGCTGAATGGGACCAAGTAACCCCAGCGCGGGGCTACTTGAACATAATTTTTAAAAATAGAAAATGTATATAAAGAGTTAAAATTGTTGTTTAAAAAGGCTTTAGGTGGTAGCAGAACGTCTGAAAAGTGATAAAAACAAGGTTATCAGTTCACATTGTGGGTTTAACAAAGCATTCGGGGTAAAACTCGTAAAAGATATGAAATTTTGGGTCCAAGTAGCCCCACTTTACGGTGATCTTACAAAAGATTTATCCAAATTAACACGCAAGAGATCGAATTATTTAAAGGTAAATAATTTCGAGGGAATTAGAGGAGGTGTATCGTAAATTATTAACAGTACCACCGACCTGCGTAAACAACGGTAAGAAAGTTGAGCACTAAAAGGAGTTCCAAGCTTGGACAAAATTCAATAGATGCATTATGCTTTCTACTACAGTAAAAACTGTCTACAACGATACTATTGGGACCTAAAAAAATATTGTTATAGACAGGTTATCGTTATAGACAGTTGGATTATTTATGCTGACAGTTTTCTGGGACCAAGGACAATATCGCTATAGACAAGCTTATTGCTATAGACAGTATCGTAATACACAGGTTTCTCTGTGTTATCGATTTTTTATTTTGACATTTTTTCCTTCATTTAATATTTGTTCACAATACGTTTTCATAGATAATACAGTTTTTGTAAAACATTATGAAATGTGGCAACGAAACAATATGTTTTCTAGCATTTTTTGAGAAATTTCAAATACCGGTATTAATATTGGTATTCTAGTATAACGTTTTAAAAATACCGAATACTGGTATTGAATTTTTCGTCCGGTATTGCAATCCCTAGTACAAGCAAAGCTGCAGTGAAGCAGCATGGCGAACCAAGCTTAAAATAAAGAAAATGATACATTTCTAAAAAAAAAAAAATGCAATTTTGTAACTTGTGATTAATCGAAGATCAGCTTATATTTTTGATTGATAGTAATATTACGTTATTCTGACACCATCTACCTATAAACTACGATGGTCAATCCTGTTTTTTTAAATTATTAATTTAAGGTTATAATTATTGAAATAAGAACGTACCTTTTTGGGCATAGCGGGTCGGGCAAAGTGGGTATAGGACTTAATCATGTATTTATTTATACTTCTTGACACATGTGCTAACTTAGATTTTCTATTTCAATAGGATAAGTATAAATTTAAAAAGTTAATTTTTATGCTGGCAATTAATTAGTCTATAAATTTAATTAGATATTTCTGTATGTTTTATAAAAACAAATGGTCCTTAAGATAAATAAATACCTTTGTGCTGAATAGTAAAGTCAGACCAAACAACGTAAGTGTCCAAATGTAAGGCGCAAACACATGTATCGTGTGTACTTGTGACTTATTGATTGTCATTGCAAATGCCAACTTAATGAAGGCGTTTGAATTCAATTGGCTCGTTTTTAGGAATCATTCGAATTCCTAAGCAGCAAAACATTTTCGGCTCAGAAAATGGTGGCTTCGATAACGTTTTTCATGATTTTTTAAGTGAGCAACCGCGTGCCATTGCACAGCCGTGGTAGGTTCAAATTTCAAGGTAAAACAACCGGAGTTTCAACTTATAGTCGTAGAAAGTGGAGGAACATACTTGATAAATTCGGTGAGTTAAAAAACTCTGTTGTATAATTTACATCTTCGTTAGCGTCGCAAACTGTATCGATCAATTTATATGGTACCAAGTCGCGAGCAATGATTGCTGTATCTTGAAGTTTAAATCTTCGACGTCCGCATTTTTTGCTGTTAAAATGGTTCTTCTGCCAGCCACTTCAATTTATATATTCTGTGCGTACATTGGGAAATATGCGCTCAATGAGAACATTTTGAGAATCAGCGATAGTGCAGAAATTAGTGGGCAATTTTTATGCATTCAGTATTTTCATAGACAGCAACTTTTAGATCTTGTAGCATTTGGACACACATGTTGATTCTTAGCATAACTTTTCCAGTTATGGTAGAGTGGCAATGATTTCAAGCTAGCGTTGATCTGGTCAGGGTACATTGAACCTGGAATGAAGGGAAGTATTTGTCTGAAATCACCTGAAAGGAGTAACAGAGAGCCGCCAAATAGTTTGTCGCTGTTTTTAATATCGTTCAGTATTCTGTTCAGTGGTTCTTTCAGTGTTCTGTTCAAGAGAATGTTTTTGTGCTATAGTGCATTCATCTCGGGTGATAATTTTGCATTCTTTAGTGCTGTGGCCATGGACGAGTGTTTTCTTCTGTTGCACACTGCGTCTGGTTTTGATTATTAAGTGCCATGCCAGGTTAAATGCTGTATGAAATGTTCTACCGACATACAATAAAGTTGCTGCAATGACAAAAGATGCTCGAGAGTTAGCTAAATGAGAAAAGATTTGTTTGTTCCACCTGGGGTGCATTTAAAAGAAAAAGAAAGAATCCGCTTTGTCTCGCTGAAAATGTCAGGGGTTCGATTACGAAGTTTCTATCCAGTTTTTTTTGTTTTTTTTTTTTGGCATCCTCCAATTTTTACCCTTTTGCCCGCACTCTCCTATGTTTTGATCGTGAATTTCCCAAAGACTGAAATTGAAAATCACGAAAATCACTGTAAAAGCTTTGCTTAAATTAATTACAAACATTTGTTTGATTAACAAATAGAGGATGGCAACAAATAAAAATTTTAAATCACTTAGGATTTTCATTTTTTTATCAGGGGTCATTTTGACATTGGGTAGCCAAACAAGTTTCGGATAGGAACATCCTAACTACTTAGCAGTATGAAATATATTTTACTACCTACTCGCATACCTACCAAAAGTTTCATAAAAGTCGGACGAACCGTTTGGGATCAGTTAAATTACAAACACTGTGACATGAGATTTTTCTATATTAGATTGAAAAATGTTTTGTTGCCATCTTCGGTTTGTCTACAAATGAAATGTTTGTAATTAGTTTAAGCAAGGCTTTTGCAATGATTTTCAACAAAAGTTTTTAAAAGGATCTTCAACAAAGGTTTTCTCAATGATTTTCATCAATGGTTTCTACAGTGATTTTCAATAGTCGTTCAACAAATGTTTTTACTATGATATTTAAAAAAAAAAAAAATCTGGATAGGGACGCCCTGATTTTCTAGCGATAAGAAATATACTGTATGACCTATTCTTATACCTAACAAATACACATAAAAAATTTCATGAAAATCGGTCTAGCCATTCGGAGGGGTTCAATAACTAACATCGTGATAGGAGTAATGAATAAATACATTTGTGCTGAAAATTAGAATAGATAGTAATCCAACGTTGTGAAGCACAAAAATTGCAAAATTATTGCAGACACGTGTTTCGGTGTTACAAGGAACACCTTTTTCAATGCTAAGAAGTGTGAGCTTCTGGATGAAAAGTCATCCGAGAAAAGCAACATGGTGGAACAGGAGATAGTATAAATATCAAAAAATAGAAATTAAACAAAAACAAAAAAAGATAAAATGACACCTGGAGGCATAATTTATTATATAATTCCATCAGGAAAAAACCGTTAAGTACCCACATAGATTATCGTCTCACCCTCCTAATCAAAAAATATTCAGCTTCCAACACATTTGTTTATCGTGCAATGAATATTTGCTCCTCACCTGAGCTTCTTAATGCGGAACTTAACTATTTAAGAGCTGTGACTGTTGATAGAGACTATCCGCCCACCTTAATTGATTCCATTTATAAAAAACTTTGCAAAAAATCTCAAAATATTGTTCTTAGTAGAACTTTTAACACTAAGAATTTAGTTGTTCTGCCTTTCTGCCTATCCTATTAATAAACTTTCTTTCTCTTCTCTTAAAGATTCTATTCATCCTCTTAATTGTTGTGGGATCTATAAAATTGTTTGCAATTGCGGACTCGGATACATCGGACAGACTCGCCGTTCTTTGAAATTTCGGTTAAAAGAACATCAAACATATGTCAGAAAACAACAGTTAAATAAATCCAGTATTGCTCAACACTGTTGGGAATCGAATCACTCTTTTGATTTTAACTCTTATCAAATTATACAAAAATGCCCCAATTCGCTGGATCTTGAATTTTGGGAATCTTTCCACATCCTGAGGAACCGTTCTAATTTCGTTAACGATCTTACTGCAATTCCCTATTTTTCTTCTTTGTGGACTCCTTTGTTAAAATTGGTTCAGTTTCTCTATTATTTTTATGCATACGTCGTACATTTCTTACTTTTATTTTTTTCATTTTTTGCTTTCTTATTTCGTTTTGTGATTAACCAATTCCAATATGTTTATCCTTCACTTTGTTTTTTCCTGCATTTCTCCATTTGATACATTGCATCCATACATAGTTTTTCCCGCTGGTAAATTTATTGCTAATTTACTCAGAGTGGTTTCATTTTTGGGCGTTTTGCATTGTTTAGGGGTTTTCTTGGAAAATTTATTACTTAACGGTTTTTTCCTGATGGAATTATATAATAAATTATGCCTCCAGGTGTCATTTTATCTTTTTTTTGTTTTTGTTTAATTTCTATTTTTTGATATTTATACTATCTCCTGTTCCACTATGTTTGCTTTTTTTGGATGACTTTTCATCCAGAAGCTCATACTTCTTAGCATTGAAAAAAGTGTTCCTTGTAACACCGAAACACGTGTCTGCAATAATTTTGCAATTTTTGTGCTTCACAACGTTGGATTACTAACTGTTCTAATCGTGATAGGAGGTTTTTATATACCATTAGATGTCCTATTCTCATACCTAACATTTCATGAAAACCGGTAGAGCCACTTCGGAGGAGTTTAATTAATAACACCGTGACAGGAGATTTTTATTTATTAGATTTAAAAACTTTTGTTGCTATCTTCGGTTTGTCCACAAATGAAATGTTTGCAGTTAATTTTATCGAGGCTTTTATAATGGTTTTCAACAATGGTGTTTGCAATGATTTTCAATGATTTTCTACAATTTTTTTTGCAATGATTTTCAATGATTTTCAACAACGGTTTTTACAATGATTTTCAACAATGGTTAAAAAATGGTTTTTACAATAATTTTTAAAAATTATTATTCAACAATGGTTTTTACAACGATTTTCAAAAAAAAAAAATCTCAATAGGGATACCCTGATTACCTAGCGATATGAAATATACTTTATGTTCTATTCTTATACCTAACAAATATACATAAAAAATTTCATGAAAATAGGTCGAGTCGTTTCGGAGAAGTTCAATAACTAACAACGTGAAAGAAAAGTTTTATATATTAGATTTCTGGGGATGCACCGGTTTCATTGCATATGACTTGTTGATAAAAGGAAAACCAATGAAGGCAATGCATCCCCTGGGGCAAAGCTACATTATAAGCGTACTTAAATTCATTTTATTTTTATTATGTGTGTGAATATAAACTGAATAATAAGGGAAGGTTCGTTACTGAAAATCTGTGACGTGACTCTGACTATGCAACCTACGAAGTTTTCAATATTTCTTTCATATGTTTTTACAACGTGAAAAATTTTCGGATATGGGGCCATAGGAGAGAGCATGATACTCTGCTTTTACTACGAAACATAAGTGAAAAAGTGAAAAACAAACTCGTGGAAAAAAAGTTTAGTTTTGATGATTTAAAAAAGAGTTTAGGGAGGAATACTGTTATGAGTTTTCCAACTTGCTCCAGTTGATCATGTTTTTGAACTTTGCTCCTCAATAGCTATCAAACTGTCGAAAACTGGAAGAAATTTTAAGCATCCTATCCTAAAAGGGGGGTCATATTTGGATTGAGGGTGCCATTTACATAACAATCAGTCAAAAATATGTCAGAGGCATTTTGCAGGATTTTGTTTTACCCCTCAGTGCCCCCCCTTCTTTTATTTGAAAAAAGACCATACACAAACACAGTATTATTTTCTTCTTCCTATTCACTTATTCATTCTCTTTTTCTGAAGAAAAAGAATTTGACTTCGCTTCATATTGGGTTCTTTGATCGATATTGCGTCCTACTCTATATTGCGCACTTCGCTAACCTGATTTTGATTCTTAAAAATTCTGCTTAAAATCGAATAAATACTGTAAAACCACATACTTATCGTTAGTACAGAATGTCCAAAATTAAGGGACCAAACATGTTGAGAAAGAGAATATTCAACGTATGGACTAGCCCTTGAGGTCTCCGGATCTCAATCTTATTGAACATGTTTGGGATGGTTTAGGAGGAGCTATTGCATAGCGATCTAATACTCTCCAAGAGTTAAAAGCCGTTCTTTTTGGAAGATTGCGTTTTGTTTCCTGAGCATTTATTGACGATCATAAACAGTATAAAAGCTCTTTGTGAAGTTTGTATAGCAGTGCACGTTGGTCCCAAACTCTTTTTGCCCTGCAAACTTATACACTGTTACTTAATTCCAAATTAAAGTATTTTCCATGTTATGTTTCTATGTTCTTTCTCCAATTATCATAAACCTCTGTACCAAATTTCGTGGCAACACAGTGAATAGTTTTTCAGTTTTCACAGATTTTATGTTAGTGACCCTTATAAGCACCCTTATAAGCGTGCTTATAAGCACGCTCATGTCCAAAACTAAGACGAATATTCCATGCATAATCGCATTGCAACGTAATTACTGTAGCAGAGGAAACTTCTCTTAGAATTAGCACCCTTTACTATTCTATATCACCATATTGGGTGCTTTACTCTACGGTTTTCCTCTTCAGGTTCAATTCAGTGGCTACAAGTAAAAACTAACGGGAAAAGTATGTCTTAAGTAGGTTGAAAAACGCTTGAATAGAATGCATTATGTAAAATGATGTAACTTTTGTTTAAATTTCACTTTCAAAGCAGACTTCAAAGGATTAAAAGGACTCACGCTGTTTCTAAATAGAGAAAGATTTAAATGTTTCTTTCTAAAGAAACAGCTATTCCATCCATCAAGAGATGACAAAAGTCGGTCAAACAAGTCAGGACAAATTATTTCCTGAAAGAAAAAAAAAAGATAAAATCGAAGATAAAACCCTAAGCAATAAAAACTTTTCATCCATAACTGGTGAGAGATAGTTATACCCATGTATCTATCTTTGACTATTTATGGATAAAAGGTCATTACTGCTGGCTGCCGCATGGTAACTCCTTCAGGAGTTTTTCGAGTGAAAGATAGTAAATGACACCCATAACCAGTAGAAGTGTTTTTGTACGAGAAACACTTCTAAACTAGGCACTAAAATGTGCAAGAAGTTCCAGTACACTTAAGTAACAAATGCTTAAAAGAATCCTTATGTGTTTACAATAAGTTCGTATGCGTACAACAATGTGAGTTTAATGTTTGGAAAAAATCACGCAGTTTTAATGTAAGTGGCCATGCATTAATTACGTAAGGATGAGTTTGGCAATTTTTTGAACCCCCTCCCCATGTAAGGATAGCTAAGAATTTCAATCCCTCCCCCCTCATTCTTACGTAAGATTCCATTTCATTTTTCAAAATAATAAAATAACGAATCTTGCATCACTGGAATCGTTATTAAATTCGCTAATGTTATTTTTTAAAAAAATGTGTAAAGAAATATGTTCTAAAAGGAATCTAGAATGAAGTTTTTTCGGCAAATACTTTCGCATATGATGCGGTTCAAATTAAAAATAAGGCATGCCATACACAGTGAAATTCTTTTATTATATTTTACACTATCATTCTTTGAAAAACAAGTAAAAAACAACTCATCCTAGTACTTTTTTTATCTTCCAGAAGCAAATGAAATATGATCCCTGGCAAACCACTTGACCGCGCGATTTCTAATATAAAATATCGACTTGGAAAGTCTTACGTAAGAAGGGCTCTGAGCTATCCCCCACCCCCAAGTAAGGGTATGTAGAGATTTTTACAACCCTCTCTCCCCCTCGGGACCCTTACGTAATTAATTAATGGCCTCTAATTCATCGATGGAAAAATTTGTTAGCTACTGTTGCATTGGGCTCTTGTGCATCAAAGTCTTTTGCCGCACAAAAACTGTAATATTAAAAAGAAATGTTGAGCTGCGACAGTTTCACGTAAAACAAAAATTACTTGCGTTATGTCTCAAAAAAAAATCACAATCTAGGAAAACTAGTTCAACTGACTCAGAGATTCGTGGTTCTACTCCAGACTTTGAGTACCTGATTCCACTCTACTTGTTACGAGCTTCGAATTTAAAGCTTTTCCCTGCATATATATATATATATATATATATATATATATATATATATATATATATATATATATATATATATATATATATATATATATATATATATATATATATATATATATATAGTTTGCCGCAAAATTCTTAGAAAATTTATAATTCTTCGTATTAATGTAATTTGTTATCTTGATTATTGAAAAGAATATTTTATTGTTATCAGCAGCAGCATTGGTAAACTTTTTTTACTACTTTCAACTTCAGTACAAAAAGTGAGCTGATTTGTGATTACTTTTTTTAAATATCTAATAAGATAAATGATTGGAGACGGTAATATATTTGAAAAAATATTTTCAAATATCAAAAAGCCATTATTATATTTTTCAGTGTTCTTCCAACTGCTGCGAGGGTTGGTAATGATTCACCAGATCCAAAACTTGGGGTGCTTCTATATGTGGGGGTTCTTTCGACCAGTTGTCTTTTGCTTCTCGCCGGAATTTTTCGAGGTAAGCTGGTTTCCTTAAGCAATGTCTCGTATTTCTTCCAATCAAGTTCAATCCGTAGGATTCGATTGAAATATTAGGGAGCCCTAGGCCAAGCACTCTTTTGGCGTCTCTGTGCAGTCAAATCTTACAATTTTAGCCATTGACTAGAGCAGTTTCATCAATTTGGGAGCCCCTAAAATTGGGGACCCTAGGTCACGTCCTAGTTGGCCCGTTCAGTAATCAAGCCCTGTCAGGTGGCTAAATGGTTCGCCTTTTATCACAGCTTTCGTTTTGCATTCTGCACCATTTTACTTCAAGAAGTTGTCTTCGGTGGCTGCTTATATGTATCTCTGGGAGACTTAAATATTATTTTAATATACGCACGCAAAGTCACACACAAGTCAGTTTATTTAAAATAAGTGTATATAGATATGTATGGACCAGTGCATAACTTAAAAATATGTCCCCCCCCCCCCCCCGCCGTGAGGCTTTTGAATTCCAAGAGAAAATTTCTGCGTTACAGATTCTTAGCATTCACGACGCTATTAAATTGAGTTTCGATTACTTGAATACTTACAAGTGACTTCAGCCAAGATACTGAAGTGTATTGATAAATATATTAATTTTTGGCAGTAAATATATAAACAAAATGAGATAGCCAAAACAAAATGCTGAATTAAAAAATTAAATTTATTGCAGTTGTCGAGGTTTTATATAAAAAATACACACAGAAAAAAGAAAAAAACCGAAAAATTAGTGTGGTGTCAGTAGGATTAAAAGTGCTAAAAATCGCATAATACAATAATGTTTTTTCTAATTATATTTAATCTACACACAAACTCACATGCAAATCATCTTATTTCATTAAATGCATAGAAATATGTACAGACACGTAGCATAGCTCACAATAAAGAATATTTTTATCCAATTTAAACTGCATTCTCAGAGAAAATTTCTTTGATACTGATTCTTCGCATTTAAAGCGCTACTTAATTGAGTTTCTCTCATGTGGGATAAAAAGTGCTAAAATCACGTAATACGTTAAATGCCTTTTTTAAAATTAATGTATCATAAATTGGGCAACGAGGTCTACATTGTTGGCAAAAAAAAATCATAATTCTTCCCCATGACGCGCCACAATTTAAAAAACAATCACATAAATAAGTAATTTTATTATAGTTGATTTCACTTTGCTTTGGCTTTTTATTCGCTTATTGACTAATTAATACATAGGGAGTAGCTTGGTCCAATGCTAAAATCGCGTGTCTAATAATAAATATTATCATCTGTTTTTTTTTTCTCTTTGTTACGTAAATATTTTCACCCTTATATGAAAATTGCATGAATGAAAACATTTGATGTCGTAGTAGATAAATTGGAGAATTTAAAAATTTTTATTTTCTTTCTTTCTTTTTTTTTCTTTTTTTTTTGCTTGGGAAAGTAAACCTAAGTGAAATTTACGATTTCAGCAGTTAAAAACTAAACAGAGCAAAACACCAACTTATTTTTTAAAAAAAGTAAAATCTTGTGAATTAAAAGACTTATAAAAAAAGAAGAAACAATATTTAAAATATGTTTATCTTTAAAACTATGAAGTGAACTTTAGACTTCCAAGCGCTTTAGAGAAAGTAGAATTTGTGCCTAAAAATTAGAACAGTGCAAAAGTTTCAATGAAATATTGTAAGAAATAAGTGTGAATCACATTTTTGTTAATTTCAGGTGATTCTGAAAAGTCCTATAAACCTTAAGAAATCATTCGATTACACTTTTCTTCATCCTTGGCTGAAAGAAGGCTTGGTGACGAGGTAAGTCAGGTTTTGTCTGTTTTTATTGTAATACCCAATAATCAATTGAAAAATGCTGTACTTAAGATAATCCACCAAACTGTATGTTTGTCATGTTATATGATACAAATGTTTTTCTCCTTTGAAATCTTATGACTATTAAACTTATTCTCGTTTTTCCTAACATTTTTTACTTTGAGTTTTACATTACTTAACAGTATATGTTTCAAAATGCAATTGACAGGTTCAATTTCAGATAATTAAGATTCCGTACTCCTTACTTTTCGGTTTCTGATTGGACAAAACGATTACAATCTTTTGAAAACGTTAACTGTAGTATGAAAAAGAGCAGAAGGGAAAAAGAAAAACAAATACAACATTGTTTTTTTTTTGTGTGCACTTGGATTTATTAAAGGAAAAAAAACAACAGCAAACTATTTAGATACTAGCAACATACTGAATAAACGGAGTATTTTTATAGGGGAGAAATCTTTTGAGAGCAAAAAAGTCTTAAAATGCTCAACAATAAAAATAGAAATTGTATTTAAAGCTATACTTTGATAATGTTACTTGCTGAAAGAAATCAATAAATAAATATTTCTAAATGAATAAAATTAGCCTCTAATCATAATTTTATTTAATTTCTTTGTATTGCAAGGAAAGTGCATTCAAATACAATAAAAACTGCCCCATAATTAAGCAAAAGAATAATCTATGCATAAGATGACAAAAGATTGTGCATTTTAGTACAGTAAAAATAGGGGTCGGACCCAAACATGTAAATTAAAAAAAAAGCTTAAACCAGTTGCAAATTGTTTATTACCCTCTCAATAAGAACAGGTAAAAAATCCCATCCCATTGTGCGTCGGGTTTCGGAATGGGGGGGGGGCATCTAAAAATTGCTTTTTTGGGTATTTTTCCGGATTTTTCAGAGTGCATTTCGAGTGGGAATATTATGTCATATTAAATTTAAAAGCATTAAATTCAAGTTTTTTACTCCCCAAGAGGGATGACACAACTCACAAATGCTGCAGAGCACCTCTCTCCCCGTAAGATGAAGCAGTACCCTCGAACCCCCCTCCATACATTTCAAGTGGAAAAATTATTTCAAGCAAAGTTAAAGTTAGAAATCAAGTGTATCTATTCTTAAAGAGCAATGGCGCACCTCCTCGCAAAGCTAAAGCCCCTCAAATAAATAATACCATAATGCCCCCCTCCTCCTTCTATTCCAAGTAGAAGTATTATTTGATGCAAATTTAAAATGCATTAAATCAGGTCTCACCTCACAAGAACAATGGCTCAACTCCCTAAACAAAATAATATACTTAAAGATCACCCCCCCCCCCCGTCTCTGGTGGCACGTTTGATTAAATGGTCAGAAAAATTATGCTGAACTTTTTATTTTCCCTTACACAATATTGCTTTTTTGCACTATTTAAAAGCAAAGTTTTTAGTATACGTAATATAGATACATGCAGGCTTCAAATACGTCATCAGATTGAGATTAACTCTCCGTCTGAACTGGAGTTTTCAAATGATTTCTTGTAAGATTGTAAGAAAAAGTCTTCGTTATCAAGATCTTTTTTGGTACCTAGATCTTCGCCAAAACCAACGTATTATTCCAACTATGTCTAGCACAGTTTTTGCATGTAGTTGAGCAATTCAGTCCACGTTCAGACTTTTCAACATTTACTATATCTAATGAATCCCTCAGAGTAAGTGCAAGATATGAGGTACAGAAAGTCTTCTAGAGTAGAAGGCTTGGCTTTTGTAATAGGACGCAGATGATGTTTCTGCCAGGGCTGTGGAGTCGGAGTCGGAGTCGGACTCGAAGAGTCGGAGTCGGATAGATTTTGGGGTAAAGGAGTCGGAGTCGGAGTTGTTCAAAAACATGCCGACTCCGACTCCGAGCTTCTTTTTTTCTATCCTTTTCACTGATTCTCCTTGCATTTTTTAAAAACTGATTACCAATTGATTCGATTACATGTATAAAAAGATAATAATGAGAAAATAACAGCCATTATGGCAATCAGCTAGCTTGAGTGCTTACCGAACTTTCTGTAGCCGTCCCCTAGTTTGCTTGCTTTTGAACTTAACTAATAGCAACTGTCAGCAAACGATTTTGTTGCCTAACATTTTCAAGTAATCACTTTCAAATAAAAATAGAAATATAGTGTTTTGTTCGATCTCGGTTATAAAATAGTAAAAGAAATGTAAAAAAATTAGTAAGTTGAGGCCCGTAGCTAAGGTTGAAACGTTTAAGGGTGATCGGCAAATTCAAAAAAGTTATGGCGCGAAAGCACGAATCCAAAAGATCCGATGAAATAATCAAATGTTTTTTTTTTCTTTATTAAGACTATTTCTATAAGCTTGGTTCTCACTAAAAAGTATGGAACAAAATAAGTGTAAATGATTTCTTGATTACAACACTCAATAATTGCAGTTAATCTTAAAATCTTCATATTAAGGTTAATTTTAAAGCAGCCAATAAAATTTAAATTAAAAATTTAGCGAAGAAGAAATATAGGTATAGTAAAAGCTATTCGTACAAATTTATATAACCCCGCATTTTGTGTAAAATTAGCTCCTGACGTATATGTGCCCTATTTTCGCTGAAATTTTATTGATGAAATATAATTTAAAATATATTCGCGAAAATTTTCAGAATTAAAATATTTCTATTTTTTTTATAAACTCTGAAATTAACTTTTGGTGTCATCTACCAGATGGGTGTCACCCGGAGCAACCACCCCCTCTCAAGAACTTGGATTTAGAAAAAAAGCATTTTTTCTCTCAAGTTACAGCTTTCAAAAATTGAAAGCACACGATTTGATCAATATCAATTTGTTAAACATTAAAGGGAGGCAAATTACAGATAATCCTTTTCAAATTTTTTAAAAGGGATTTTTAAGTTATCTCACTTTTTAACTCGTAACTATTGGAAAATTTGATTTTTAAATTGAATTTCTAACGTTGTATGCATCTTGGGTTTACAATAAAAAACAAAATGCGAAATTTTCATAAAAAGGAATTAATATTTAAATCTCTGTTTAGAGGTTTCAACCCTTCGCCTGAATAGAGAGAGGGAGTTGAAAAAATACAATTAACAAAAATAATAAAAGAAATCCGGAGTCGGAGTCGGAGTTGGAGTCGGAGTCGGGCATTTCAAAATTTAGGAGTCGGAGTCGGGGTCGGAGTCGGCCATTTTCCTTCAGACTCCGCAGCCCTGGTTTCTGCGGTGTTTTTCCTTCTTTGTACTCATCAAAAATGACAATAGCTTTCCCATATTTACAAGTAACATATATACTGCATTGCTGGCATATTTCCTTGAAGCTTGCAGATCATTACCGGAAAAAAAAACATGATGGAGAAGTATTTTCCATCTATGACATATATGACATCAGCTGTTTGTTTTGTGATGGTGGGTGGATCCTTTGCTTCAGGTAATAACACTTTAACAATGCAGGATTTCTTTCCTTATGAAACCATATTCATCGAATACTGATATAGGATCAGCGCATAACTCGTATTGGAAGTTTTTAGCAATTTGTTATTCCATTCTTACGGTACCCATTCGGTGCAAAAAGATGGTTTGGGTTTACACATCATTACAGAGAGTAACTACTTTCGTAACAAAAGCTAGACTTAACTGCATACTTCCTTTACAAAGAAACGCCACTACATTTTTTGCCTTCAATGTCCTTTTATGCCAATACCCCAAAGTTTAAGTCCTCATCACAATACGCCTTATTATCAGCGTCTGACGAGTATCAGCGAGCAATACTACTACCAACTTGGGTCAATGCACGTAGAGAGTGCAGAAAACTTATGGTGGCTGTGTGTAGAAATTGGATGGATTAGAAGCTGGTGGCTGGATTGTGATCTCCTAACTGAGAGGAAAAAAAGGTGTAAATATTTATCATTCTAGAGTTCTATTGCTCATTACTCTCAACAAGATTTGTTCTATCTTTGAATCACTTCAGGTTCTGGACCACCAAAATTTGTCACTGCGTTGGATCGTTGGGTAGCGTGATGATTTTTTTTTATAGCATAATGTACTCAAAAGTTTCAGACAGTGTTGCAAGTATATGTGCGCATATTTAGCATAATTCACATAACCGGCCGCGTAAAAGAGAGCCAGCTAGGTGTTTGGCAACGAGAACCCCGGCCGATTTAGAGGTTGCAGAATTGCAGCATTGCCCGTCTCACTTTCATTTTATCCACCCTTACGGTGATGGCAAAAGATTGTAGAAAAGTTGAAGTAGATAAATTAAGAAGGAGGGAAACTTCAGTCAATTTGGACTTATTTTCAGAGCTGCACAGTGATTTAGTTTTAAATATCACTCCAGCGTTCTAAGCAGTTAAATAACTCCTGTCACAACTAAATTGGTAACTGAGCTCGCTCAGATCATTTTAGGATGAGCGTTCTGACATTACTATATCATTTTCTGGCACTTTGCACTTCGGAAAAGTTTAAAATCAGTCAACATTCTTCGTGAACTTCATTGCAATCGTTTATTTCAGAATGCAAATTACAGACCCCCCCCCCTCCCTCCAAAGCTATGGCGGACCCCTCAAGTTTTACGGAGTACCCATCCAGAATAAAAGTCCTTAAAAAAGAAAGAAAAACCCTTTGAAAAAAACTGCCTTAAAAAGTCCAATGACGAAATCTGCGCCATAATATACCCCCCCCCCTGCCTGTGCACCCCAGTTAATTAGCATTTTTGTCTATGAGAGTTTATTATATTACTATTATAGAGTGTGGTTTCTGTAATTTTTGAGCATTTTTTTAAGTAATAGAAATAATTTTTTTTTAAAGAGGATTTTTTCGTCACCCCCCCTTCCCCAACCCCGACGCGAAAAATGTTGGGACTTTTTACCACTTCTTGCTGGTAGGGTAAGAAGTAATTTGCAACAGGTTTAAACTTTTCTTTTTTTTTTAGATGTTTGGGTTTGACCATTTTTTTTGGCCTAAGTTTACTGTACTATTTGTTTTGTGGCTAGCATTCCTTGAAAACGATATAGCCCAAAAACACGAAATTTGTTACTCTAGCACAGTTTTTACGACGTTGAGTACATTTTTACCTAATTTTTGATTACAAAATCAGAAAAAAAGTTATTTAATGCTTCAAGCAATTTCTAACACCCTTCTCCCCCCCCCCCAATAGATTACTAATAATTGCTGTGTCATTCCCTAGTGTATTGTCGTAAGTAGCGTAATTCAATTTTATTATAGTCTTAATTGTTAAAAACCTGTAAAAATGAAACTTTCTCCCAAGACCTCAGCTCATGTCAGAAATAAAATCACTTTGTTTTGATTTATACTATATGTCTATGCAAATTGTGTTTCAATTGCTTAAAATGTCCTTTTTTTTAGGTCACCACGGTTGTTTAATCCGCCTAAAGCAAAACGGAGAAAGGCGTATATAAATTATTTAAAAATAGCAAAGAAATAAAATAATGTACAGTTGGCTCTCTGTTTAACGACGCTCTATTTAACGACGGCTTTTCACGATCCCAAATGGTCCACTATAGTGTTAAAAGCATTCTATTTAAGGACGCTTTCTACTTAAGGACGTTTTTTTGTGGTCCCTTGAAAGTCGTTAAATAGAGAGCCGACTATATTATGTTTCTCAAAGTGGGCCACATTTTTACAGATCTCGGGCTTCCAATTTCCTTTTCTTGCTCTTTTTTTTAAAAAATAAAGTGTATTGTTAATTAATATTAGATGTATTATGTAAAGTGAAATAACAACCATAGCTTTAAAACCCTCACCGCAAAAGTTTTGATGGATAAACGTATGAAAGATGTCAAAGAAATTTATTCGTTGCAAGTATATTTAAAGCAATACACCCAAGCAATTGAAGTAACTTTATTGATATAAAACATCAGTGTTGCCAACGTTTCATTTCATAAAATTGACTAAAATGCTTCAGATGCTTCTGAATACACTTTAACTTATTTCTTTCACAAAGCGACTCTTACAAAAATCAAGCAAAGCTAGAGAGAACGCGATTTTATTATTATTATTTTATTTTAAAACGTCAGTATTTATTTTACAATGAAAGCGGATTATTAAATTGAATACGGAGACGGCCACAAAATTCGAGGCGCTCTTGTTAATCAGTTAAGCTGTTCACCCTCAGCACTTCTTAGAATATGCTGGCGGGCTAAGTTTAAGTGACGCGAGTTTACCAGTATTTACTTTCATCGCATTTTTTTTTTTTTAAATGTTAAGTAGAGTCAGTTAGGTAAAGGGAAAATGGGGTAAATAGAAACAAACTCCATTTCCGCACTAATTGTCTCTATTGGTGAGGGAATACTAGTTAATACATTAAAGATACTCTGAGATTTTCGCGTGTTTCCAAGTGCTGTGTAGTAGTCATCGTTGTTTTAAGGTGACACTGGGAAAAATCTCAGTTTAAAAAATTCAATGATCTTACATTTTCCACTCCTGCAGGTATTTTTATTTCTCATGTGGAAAACTACCAAGAAAAAAAAAGAATGTTTAATCACCTTCCCAGCTATTTTTGACGTATAACTAATGTGTTTTCCATTTACCATAACGATTCTGTATTTTGGGTTAAATGGAAGTAAGGAAGTTTTTCCATTCTTCCTTTTTTTTTTCTTTTTTTGAAAGATAAAGTTTCAATGTAAACGAAACTTTTGTTTATATTTTACATAAATTTAGAGCACCGTTTAATTTTTTTGCATGACTTTTCTTTTTAAATGGCTTTATATTATATTTGGAGAATCAGCAGTTACATGCAACCTACGGGCCACAGGCTGAGTATTGTTGGTGAAAAACTTCTTAATTACTATCTTAATTGACTGTGTTTAGTGCGATTATCTACCTACGACAACCTCATGCGGAAGTAAACGAGGAGTTTCCATTTACTCCTTACAGTGTTCAAAATACGTTAAAAATTTACCATAAGTATTGTAAAATGAAAAGTTTGTAGTAAAGAAAATTTTTACAGTAAACATTACCGGAAAAATAGTCAATTGCAGTGTCAATCGGTACTCTATGTGACTTATGAAGCGATGCTTATAACTCTCCAACTGAGCCGCAACTGGTATAGGGGTTAAATAACCGGTTTGCGAATAAAATGATTGTAGGTTCAGACTCCGTTGTAACTTGCAACACCACCCGCGGCGCAACTTGCCACATCACTATGGTCTTTTTCTATTGTATAACTTTACAGTAAAATTCTATTATACGCTAAAAACTTAGGAGAAAATGTTACAGTATAGTCACTGTAGTAAATTTAACGAAGCTGAGGTAAAAAGAAACACGATTTAATTCGCTAACAAAATCTACAAGTCAAATGTTTCATAACTCTTTACTCTTAGAGAATGTACCTTTGGACACAATGCACGCACCTCTATGTCTAACTTCATCCAAAAGAAAGGGAAGGATCATACGTTGAAACATTTTGAAACTCTATTTCCTTTCACCCCCACTTGACCCTACATTTTTACTCATATTACAAGTATCCTATTTATGATACTAACACTTTTCTCCTACTCCGTAGAGATAAAGAAAATTGAAATATTTCATCCCACTTGAAGACCATTCGCAATGAGAACTGTAATCAAGCATAACAGGAACACAAAAACTTTTGCCATAACGAAAAGAAAAAGCTAAATAGGAAGAGGAGATTCTTCTTGAATTGAAACCGGACCTTTAATTTCGCGCCGCGTTTCTTATCTGCCGCATGCCCAGACATTCCGAAAGTGATAGAGGATGATTCTTCTGACAGAATGCCCATTTTGATTATTATAGTGCTAAGAAACGGCTCGATTAGAAGGCAGAGGGCGAGCTAGTTAAGATAAGGTCGTGTAATTATTTTTGTCATGCCTGTTATCAGAAGAAAGCGAAAAAGGGGAAATAACTGTACTTTCATCATGCTTTTGCTTCCTGTAGAACCTCATTTACAAAACTCTTTAAATAAAAGTTTTTTTTATTAGAACAATTAGCTCGTCTTCTCATACGGAAAGAAATTTAAGAAAATAATTTGTATATAAATTTATTTGTGGCTAGATGTCTCAGTAGTTAAAAGTAGTTGCAACTGTAATTGTTGAAGGAGAGATTGAATCGAACTCAAAATTTAAACTTGATAATAGCAATGAAATATCAGAGCTAGGTGAAAAAGAATTTTTTTTTCAGTATATTATTATTTATGATCAAAACTGTAATTTGAAAAAACTTTTAAGAAATAAAAGTACCGTGTTAAATTTCAAATCTAATTACTCATACGTAAGCTTTGATTATCAAATTTTCAAAATTAAAAAAAAAGATGATAATATCTATTTTTAAATATTACGCTAACTGATTGGCAAATTAAGTTAAAAAAAACTGCTTATAGAAATTGATTACTTTATTGACTGAAGATTAAGCTGTTGAGATTTAATTTCCTGCTTTCTGACGCATTTCTGATGCCTTTTCAATACGAGATTTCCTATACATTTATTCTTGAAAGTGAAAAAATGCTACAAACTTGTGAAAATTAATGGAATTAAGCCATTTTTTCTTTACAAAATCACATTTATTTACATCACTTAATTATAAATCAAAATCACCACTTAGTATACCACCTCCTCCCTCCATTTCTGTCAAGCACCATTTTCACTCTACTGTTCATAAAGTCAACCAGAGTTTTGCACTTTTCTTTGATTTTTGATCTCTCTACCATGTTTTTAGCAAAGCACAAATCATTTTTTCTTTTGTTGCGCAATCAGATTTTCACTCAATGTCACAATCGCCTTCCTCTTCCGTGGAGAAATATCAATGGCTAACAAAAAGATAAAAAGTGACCGTATTGAGACAAAACAGCAAAATATGTAGAAATTTATAACACTTAAACTATACACAATATTTATGACAAAAAACGTGAGGTTAAAGCGCCTAATCAACTGGTAGGTTAAACAACTGTTATAAACAAAGATTGAACAACCTAAAAAATTTGAAAAATAAAAATTCCCAACTTGTTTTCATTCATTCGCACATGGGTGTAATAACAACGCCCAATTTAAGAATATACATTGATTTCATTTGGGCTACTCAATGTTGCAACTCAGCCGGACATTGAAGACATTCTAATTATTTATTGGAATGCATCCAAATAAGAAACGAAAATTATAACAGAGAGATAACTTCTATAAAAAGTGGGACAGCTTAGATTAACCTGAAACGTATTTTATAATGCTGACCCTTAGCGAAGACGTAAACACAGTTACGATAAAGTAACAGTACCTGCATGCATCCGTAGAAGCAACACTTTTTTACTTTTCATACATCAAAAAAGCATCATTTTTCATAATGGGATAAAATGATAAATGGTTAGTGCTCTTTTAGAACCGAGATAAGTTAAAAATGACCGATCTTTCATTTTTTAGTCCGAATTCTATTCAAGGCTCTGTACTTTGTATTCTGATTTATTACTTTGTAATACGATTTAATACTTAGTACCTTATTCTCATTCTCACTACAGGATTCCAAACTGCCGACAAACAGACGTGGTATGAACAGTTTAGGGTCCCCTGCGGATTTATTTATTAGAATAAAGAAATTTAGTACATTTTATTATGATAACATAATAATAATTAAAAAATACAAAACATACTTGAAGGGTTTCATTGCATACATTAGTTTACTATTACACATAATGGGACAGGTACACTTAGCCTGAATGGCGAAAGTCTTATTCATCGTATTTTACATGCAGGGTGTCCCAAAACGACCGCATAAACTCTGCACAGCTAGATTCCTCGTTGGGAGTACATAAAACTGTCCAAAGAAGCGTTTTTGTACGATCCATATTTTACGAGAAGAATACGAAAAACAAAGTATGATGTCACTGCCGGTGCGAGCAAATAACACTTTATTGAACGTATCAGCAGCAGTATATGTACATTGCGCATAACAACAAATACGTGTAATGACGTTTTAAACATTATCATCTGGAAGGATATGCAAATACTGTTGCTGATATGTTCAATAAAGTGTTTTTTCCTTGCACCGGCAGTGACGTCATATTTCGTTTTTCGTATTTTTCTCGTAAACAATGGAACGTACAGGAACGCTTCTTTGGGCAGTTTTTATGTTCTCTCAACAGAAGTTATGCGATCGTTTTGGGACACTATGTATATTATACTAATGAGCTGTTATATGTTAAAAAAAGAAAAAAAATGAGCATGGGAAAACTGAAGAAGATGCCCTCGATATAATTAAAAGTTTTAAAACATAAACGTACACACACATACACGAGCTCTCAATTTTGTCGAATATACTTTCATACTCATTTTTTGGGCTTTCTCGAATGGTATTTGAAGCACATTTCACTGTCTTAAGTACTGGAATTCCTTTGTTGCAATGACAACTAAGCGGTTGCAGTTGGATCGAAATTGAAAGCTCTATATCCAAAGGACTTGTAAACAGTTTAGCGTCTAATAGAAGCTATAATTTTAAATTTTTCAGTGGGTAGTACTTGGGTTTTATTTGAAGAATGAGAGTACTACTTAATTCGTCTAGAATACAAACGAAATGAGGCAACATTTCTAGAAAGTACAGAATCCCGTCATGTCTCCTATCCCATCTATGCCCTGTTTAATAAGAAGTGATAGAGAAAATAAACATAAAAGCTTGCTGTTTCATCTGTAACACTTGCCATGTTTACCGTTTCTTGCTGAATGGGTGAATGTTTGAATTAAACTACGCTGCGGTTAGTTGACGGACTGCTTTGATTCTTAATTTTTAATCAAGCTTCATTTTTGTTATTTTATAAAGCTTTCATCGAAGGTTCTTTACAAATAGGCACGTGCGTAACGTGAGCATTGCTCACAACCTGCCTTCAAACTAAAACTATAAGCTGTTACACAGGCTTCATCGAAGGGTTCTTTACAAATAGGCACGTGCGTAACGTGAGCATTGCTCACAACCTGCCTTCAAACCAAAACTATAAGCAGTTACACAGGCGTTTACTCCGGGAAACATTAACGTTACAATCTATTTTTCTCCTAGCGAGGGAAACAAGTGGAGAGCAAGACGTCGCGTCATTGCCAATACGTTTCATTTCAAGATCTTGGAGAGTTTTGTGGGCGTATTTGATGACCAGTCTCGCTACATGGTCAAGAAACTGACAGCGGCACGAAAAGACAACCCTGTTGTGAACGTCATTCCCTATATCACCATGTGCACTTTGGATACCATTTGTCGTAAGTGCTGCTTTAAAATTGTCTCATCAACTCTTTCTACCTTTGCGATTGTGATTGCAGTGACTTTAAATTTTACCAGTGTGACTGTAAATAATAAGTTCATTAATCAAATTTCTACAGATATCAAATTGATTGACACAAAAATTTCTGCTTCAAAGTACATTTTGTATTTCAGAGCCAGACTAACGTAAATCCAAAAATTGCGATTTTCCGTTTATTGGTGATGTATATGTAGAATCCTATTCCCCATCGAGCCATGTGAACGTAATTCTAAAAATAAAATCCTCTTTAATTATATAACGAATGTTAAAAAACCACGCGTCCCATCCTTTGCATGCCCCCAGACAAAAGTTTTCCCATGTCCTGTAAAGTAGTGATTATGTGGCTTACGTAAGTCTGACTCTGAGGTAGAGCATTTATTGCGGTATTAGAGAAAATGTAAGTAAACATTGTCTAAATTTTTGCTTGTTTCCTTTAGGTTAAAGGTAAAATACGGTGAAGGAGTACATTTTTACTTGAAAAATGAAATTCATGTCCAAAAGCTGCAGCGATGATTTAGGGCATCAATGCAAATAGTATTACACGAATTTTTATTCTGCATAAAACTTTGAAAACTCAATACCTTTAGAAAGAAAAATCATGTAAAATAATATGGCAGTATTTAACATTTTTATCTCACCGACCTAAGGATATATCCTCTTCTTATTGAAAAATACTTCCTTTGGTAGTGCTTTCACAATTACAGAAATAGGTTAAACAAAATATGTAATATTTCATGCATTGCATTATTATTATAATTATGTAAACAGGAATATTTCTTTAAAAAAGAGAACTCCCTAGATCTTGCTTGTGATTAATTCACCAGTATCTGGAATTTTTATTTTAAGGCCTTAAATCTCTTATAAAAGTATCTAATATTATTTTTATTATTTTTAGTGTTTATTAGATTACTCAAAAAACAAATCACCTGTTGAAATTAAAATTCAATAAAAGAAATAATACGTTGGTGAAATTTTATTAGTCCCTAGTCCCCGTCAGATATTTTCTCAATTTTACAATATATTAACAATATGAGAAAACGATACTATAGTTAGAGCAAACCTAACCTGTCAGCGTCATAATGGAACGATTAGGATCTGCGTAGACTCCGCAATGCTGCCAGGTTTGGTTTGTCCCTATTATAGAGATAAATGCATTAATTTTGTAATTAAGAATTACAATTTGCGAAAATACAGTAATTATGATCAATATTCTTCAAATAGTTTGCGAATTTGTTTAATTTTGCCTTTTGTATACTTCATTGGTTTTGTTTACTAATTATCCAGGAGAATCAATGTAAGAAGTATAACAAATAATGCTGAATGCTATAAAAACAACTTCTAGGGAATAAAAAAATCATTTCTTTTAAAGTATAACGAGATTTAATTCCTAAAGAAGTTTCTTTGATTAGTTTGAAAATACATAGTTTCCTCTTTAAATGCCGTGCGCGAATTTATTAATTGCAATTACTGTACTAGATTTTTTTTTCAAGGTATTTTAGTTCAGTGAAGACAACTGTAGAAACTGATTAAAAACAAAAATACAAATAAGGTAAAGAAATAAAATAATTGTTGATGTGTCAGGCGGAAACTATTATTTTGTCCTTGCAGTTACTGTCAACTGTTTCTCACCAAAATTTAGAATGTAATTTATTTTTCAAAAAATTGTTGTTCAACGTTTCTGTTTGAAATTTTTTATGTTACCCTTTGTGCATTATTGGTAAACAGGAGAAAATTTTAAAAATTGCTTCTGATTTTAAACACATTTTAAAGTAAGGAGAAATAAACTATGTTTCGCTGCCATTCGTTTTGTGTGAATCCGAAACTTTCAGTAATATATTTCAAAAGTTTTTACCACTACCATTAAAAAAATGACATCGTTCGTGAGATTTAGAGTTATGTGTATTTTTTGACACTAACAAGATTTTAAATTTTGGGAAAAACATCCATATCCTTTTTAAGCATGGACTAAGTTGGAGAAGGAATTAAAGTCTTAATAATTATGTTTTCAAAAGCACGTGGTTCTTTACTTAACCTCTTAATTCCAAGGGTGTAAATATGTAATTCCAAGGGGCTCTTAATGTGTAAAATCCATACTTTTGAGAGAGTTAGTTATTTTTAGTTTGTAAATTTTGTGCGTTACTAGTAGAATGTTTTTTTTTTTTTTTTTTTGGTTCAACAAAAAGGTACTGTTTTTGTTTATTGTAGAATTTTAAGCTTGACGTTGAATATATAAGATACAACTTGCATTATTTAAGTGTGAATTATCACAACGCTTTTTAATTTAGTGAATCATTTAAATTCTTTAGGCTGCTTCAGAGTCTCCCAGAATTATTTTTATCACCAAAAGAGTCACTTCTGAGCATTTTAATTTATAAAACCTGCAGTAATATGCAGCGCTCTGTTTATAAATTAACCTAACTATTTTTGTTTTGTTTTAGAGACTGCTATGGGAATCAGTATTCATGCTCAAGACAACCACGACTCCGTCTACGTTAAGCGTATGCACAAGTAAATGAACGACTCTTTCTTTTTAACACATTTTGCTTTTCAGAGAGTTGAATGCATGATAGAGTACCAGAGAAACCATAGCTTTTGCAATAAGCATACAGCAAAAAAGAAAAAAGACAGAAAGAAACGAAGGTTGTAAATAAAAGAAGAAACGTAAGAAAACTCAAAAAATGATGGTTTCGTCTGGGGGTTGGAACAAAATTATTTACTTGTGCTATCGAGAAACTTTTTGGTCCAAGCTAGGATACTATTGAAATGCTTTCTCCAAATAAACTAGCGATATTTTTGGTTTATTAGAATAACTGGAATAGAGTTCGAACACCTGTTCCAAGTTAGCCTGAGTTTTGAACTGAGCTTGAAAGAAATTTGAGTACTTTTTCCAACTAAACAAGCGAGAAGATTTTTTCTCCCCGAAAACAGCTTTGCAAAGAGAGGCAATTTCATGCCACATCAACGAACAAAGAATCGAATATGAATTACATCACGTTAGTATTTGACTCTTTCTTAGAATATAGCATTGACAAAGTTAATAAATAGTTCTTCAGTGTTCAAATTTAAATGTCATTTTGCTTATTACAAACATTGAGTGAAAGGGACAAAAGAATATCATATTATTTTTTCAAGCGTAAATGAGCATAGCTTTTAAAACAAATGGTGCTGTGTGGACGATAATTTCATCGCTCAGATTAAATACTCTTTTCAGTACTTCTAATGTAGCACAGGAGCGCGAACCTGGAGATTGGGAATTTTGTTGATGCTGCTATAGAAAGTGATATACATTAGATTTCCTTTTTTTTCCTTTTGAGATGACCAATGTTTAAAAATTTTCTCAAATTAGCCGTCGTCAAAACATAATTTAAATTTATTCAGTAAGTTACCGCTCTTTGCTATAGCCCTATGGCTACAGGGCAGTAACTTACTGAATATACCTGCCTTGCCTTCAATATTCGAGTTGAACCGAACCATTGCTTCGGTCACTCGTCTGGTCAGTGCTAATTCTGTATTAGCTACCAGTTTGTTTGGCCCTCTTGGCTTCCTTAGAGGTTTTCCACCTCCAGCTCAGTCACTCCTATGCCGGGCTGATGAGTGCTAATAAGTACGAAACTGCAGTCCTCGGCTGGAATTGACTGAGTTGGCGGTGTGCTTCATGTATAATTTAAATTTGTTTATAAAAATTCGCACGAAATAGGTGTATTGCTATTGATTTGATTCGGTATCGTTCATCGTCTTGTTATTGTTTCAGGGCTTGCGAAGCATTTGCAGCACGCATATTAAGGCCTTGGTTGTGGCCAGACTGGGTTTTTTATAACACTAGGAGAGGGAAGGAATTCAAGGAGAACTCAGCAGCAATGGACAAATTCACCAGACAAGTAAGTTCATAAACTACAGAATCCTATCCTTGGCTCATAAAATGTCTTATTTAAATAAAGGAAAGAAATGAAAAAAAAAAAAAAAAAAACATGTAACTTTGAAAAATTAGCTTAGAATTATTCTTCAGGTAAAATGTGTAAATAAAGGTACAGACTTTAAGATAAAGTAGGGAAATTTGGAGAGATAGAATTTTCTAAGGAACCCATATCCAAAAACATATGAAAGGAAAGTGGTCGCCTTGAAACAGCTACTCAATGAACTCAAGTATGTACATTGGAAAACATTTATTGGACACATAAAGGACAATCTGAAAGAGTACGTTGCCTATCGTCACCATAAATGTTCGACTTCTGCATAAAGAGGCACAAATGAAAAAGGAAGTTCCCCCTCTATTCTGTATGTTGGATTTAGGTGGCCAATTTCTTTAATTTGATTCCCATTCCATTAAGTGTTATTTATTTCCCCTTACTCTATGTGCAGACATTTATGAGGCGTTACGTATATTTTCATCACATTAAAAGAAATTTAAAGAAAATATCTAAAAACTTGAATGTCAGTAATGATTTTCTTAAGTCGGAATTTTTTTTTTATTGTTCTAAATAATCGCTTTAAAAACGAACCTTTCCAGAACATTTAACAGTACTTGCTTAATATATAGATATTATGGATAAAAAAAAATATAACTTTCATCTTCATACACGATATCGTAGTACAGTGAAACAAGAATTTTTTTTCATTTTTATATAGCTTGTATCATGCATAAAGTATACAAATTTCAGCTTGGAATTTTCTCTTTTGATTTTTTTAAGGGATTAATAATTTTTTCTTGATCCTGCAAATTTTTTTGCTCAGGTCATTCTAAACAGAAAAGCTGAGATGACAGAAAAACTAAAATCTGAGAAGAATCATTCAAAGTCCGAGAATGTGCTCGCACCCGAAGGTGAAGACGAGAAGCGAAAGGCATTCCTCGATTTACTGCTTGACATGCATCTCAGTGATCCTGAAAGTTTTACTGAATATGACATCCAAGAGGAAGTAGACTCCTTTATGTTTGCGGTAAGATTTATTGAATATTTAAAAAAATTTTTGGTGTATTTTGACAAAATTGAGAGATAGAAAACGCTGTTACGTCATTAAAAACGGAAGGCTCTCTAGTCAAATTTTAAGAAAACGCGTAGCATAGTGGAGCGAAAACGTCAAAAGAGCGATTAGAAATGTTTTGTAAACTTTTCTCGTTTTTTTGTTTACACAGGCATGTATTTAGCGAGTTTTTCCGATTTGTTTAGGCTCAATGTCCAAAATTCACAGGTTTACGCAGCTAAATTCCTTTTAGGGTCTTCGTACATATCATTATGACAAATTAACATTAATTTCAAAGAGTACATAAGAGTAAATGTTTTTGTAGAGTGTTTTGAAATAAATAACCTTGAATTCCCTAGTTTTCGGTGCTGATCAAAACCTATTTAGCTTGAATATTCGATTACTTATTTTCTTCGTTCTATTACTATAGTTGACACGAGATAAATTAAATATACCCGCCTATAATAAGAAAAAAAAATATAGGCTGCTTAAAAGCAATTTTTTGAAATTCCCACACCTCATGGTTCTTCACTGCATAATGGCTCCCTTTAGCTTTGTAGTGGACGAAGGGCTCTAAAATTGCAGTTATGACTGATAAGAGGTAGGCCTTTGCAAATGTATTAAGCCTCGATTGGTTGTATGTAGGGGAAAAAACATTTTAAGGAGCTTTTTGTCATTTTCGCCCCTCTGCACGCCGTTTTGTATAAACGACTCGAAGGCTGTCGGAGGCTTTATAAAGGAAAAGAGGCGGAGAAAATCATTTCCACAGCCCTGCTTTTAACAACATTTCACTCAAACAATCTTTCAAAGCCTCCTGGTTAGGATTTGCACATTCTCTAAATCATAGATTCATTCAAAAATGCAGCTTTTATTGCTTATTTCGCATTTTAGTTTAATTAATGCAAGACTAACTCTCTTAAGATCGTGCGATTATGTTCTGCAACCTCAAGCTCCATAGCGGAACATTTAAATTTCACTGAATGATATTTTGAGTCACATTTAAGAGAACATATGAAATCAAATCAATGTGTGTGTCAAAACCATAACTCGCCGTCTGTTGTTCTTTAATAATAAAATATTGTATAAAACCTACCTTTCTTTTAATAATCAAGGAACAAAAACAATAAAAATAGCTAACTCTAAAAGGAAAAAAAATAATGTTTTTGTAGCATCTTCTAATGACTAACTTTTAGAAATGAGGCACGAAAGTGATCTTTTAAAAAACATAACTTTGTAGCTGTTTTTTTTTTTTTTTTTTTTTTTTTTTTTTTTCATTTTTTGACATTTTAAAAATTCTGTAACGAGTCATCCAAACTAATTTACGTTTGACTGACTCTATGCAAACATTTCTTTATCTAATGTAGTATTACATTGCAATCAAATGTTGATCGATCCGTTTTCAGTGTAATAAAATGCATCATTAATAGCTGTTTTATTATATTCGTGTATGAAGGGGCACGACACCACCGCCGTCGGTACTGGATGGACTCTGTATCTTCTCGGCCTCCACCCCGAAGTTCAAGCGAGAGTGGTCGAAGAAATAGATTCCGTCTACGGGGACGATTACAGCAAGCCGGTCACTGAAGAATGCCTCAAACAGCTGAAATACCTGGACTGCGTGATAAAAGTGAGCTAGCTAAAATATGTCTCTGAGAAGTATTTTACCTTTAAGTTATTTGTTAATTTATATGTTGTTTTACATTACAAAATTAGCTTGCCCTTAGGGGTTACCTTTTTGAGTAAACAACAGGGGTCAAGTGAAGGACAGATGATGACTAACGATTATTGGGCATATCATAAGCAATGAATGCATGATGAATATGAATTAACATCTGCTCGAAGTAATTAAAACATTTGTACTATGCGTTGTAACATGTTTGTAAAAATTCATAACACAAATTTTACTCGAAAACTATTTCTTCTACATATTTTTGTTTTCTATTTTTTTTCACATTCAAAAGTACTTGTTAATTTATAAACCTTGCATCATTTGAAAACTTGTACATTCAATTATTTTCCAACAAAAACATATTTTATACCATATCTGATTTGCCTTATAGTCCACGGTTGTATCGTTGAGTAGGTGTTAAACCCTATCTGTTGATTTAACAACTTGTCGTCGAAAGCTGAACTGTACTTCACCCTAATATTCCTTCAACTCAAGAAATAGGTGGTAAAAGTGGTGTCAAAGGTATAGGATGTACAAGGTGTTTCGGTTAACTATTTCAGAACTTTTAAGAGGTATAAGGTACATCGTGATGACTCGAAATCAAACAGCAATGTAGGGTCGGAAATAATTTCCCGACCCTAGAAATGTATGCTATGCCAGGAGTATTCCAGGCTGTTCGAGTTCCATGCGCGGAAGATGTGAGGTGTGCATTGTAGCCGGTGGAAGAAACTTCGAACACTTACTTTGTCACATGAATCTTTTGCTGTTTTTCATGCATTACTAAAAAGATTTTTCACTTACGGTCTCTTTTTTCACGCTTATTTCCAACTCCGCATTGCTATATGATTTCAAGTCCTCACAATGTACCCTATCCCTCTTAAAAATGGGGTTGTTTCCTTCACTCAGAAATACTACTTTTAGTCACGGAAATTGATTGAAGGAGTAAAAAAAAAATAACATGGACCCAGAAAATACTTTCATTTTCCCAACAGTTACTTTTTAATTAATTTTTTAAAATGTCCGATTTTGAAAACAAGGCGTGGTCTTTATGACGTCACAAATCATGTCCTTTGGCGCATTTTTCACTGCGTTTCCACGTTATGATAATCAAGCAGCGAATTAAAATTGCGCTCTACGTTCGCTATCAACCGTATCGTTGCCAATACACGTGAGTAAAGATGCGAATTAAATATTTTGAGCTGTGAATGGCAACACTGAATGGCATTTCATCATTTGTGATGTCACACGACAGAAGCGTAAACAATAAAAGCGCAACGATTTAAGTAATTTTTTAAAGATATTAAATTCAAACAAATTATTCAAAAAATTGGTCAGATCCTATGTTTTTATGCATGCTCTTTCAGAAGAAAATACTTTTAAAATTTTGGAAACGACCCCATTCTGAAGCACTTAACTGAAACACCCTATATGATAACGCTGCACTGACAAATTTATTACCTCCTACTTCTGTCTGTGACGTGAATTTCAGTATAAGATCTCTGTACCTCTTACAGAAGCAATGGTCGCAAAATGCTTCCTTTTTACAGGCGATGGTTTTCAATCAGTTAAACGTAAATAGCGTTCAAAACCTAAACAACAACTTAAACTTCACACTTAATGGTGTGACGTTCAGAAGTCTGATTGCATATATCTACCAAACCAAGGGTGTCCAAGCGAAGAATTCGCAAGTTTGTTAAGGAGTGCGGAAAACTGTAAACACAACAATGTTACCAACATCCCGCACGTCATGTTTCTCTCCGTCCGTAGCGTTTTATAAACATTACTTGTAGAATTTTCCTTGAGCATTCACTACAATCAAAATATATGTTGCGTTACTAGATGGAATCAAATCAGAGCATCTGTTCACCATTTTTGGGCCACACTATAGAACCTCTTGTGTTTATAAATTCGTCCTCGATGTTTTAACTAAAAAACGTAACTCCCACTCATCTTTTTTATTATTTTTTCTTCTGGGTATTTGCTTCGCCATCTGTTAATTCGTCAACAGCATTTAATATATATATTTTTAGTAGAAAAAAATTTTCAGTGTTCATTTACAAAATTTAAAATGGCCCCAACTTTATTTGTAGCAAACTTTTTTTTTTCTTTTAGGAAGCTCAAAGGCTTTTCCCACCAGCGCCATACATCGGCAGGGAATTACAAGAAGACGTTGAAGTTGGTACGTAGATGCTTTGACTACAACTTTAGTAACGAACCATCTTTAACATATTTGCTAAGAAAAATGTGAACAAAAGGCAATAAAGACACAAAATACGCCTGATTTTCAAGTCAAAACATAAACTTAAGAGGAGAAAAAAATAATGAATTCAATAATAATGAATAAACCATTAAAATAGTAAAATATTTAAAAGAAGGTTCTTGAAATGACATTTTTTTTTATATTGCATGCTAATTTATATTCTGAAGTAAATTAGACATTTTTATTTTTTACTCAAAATTTGTAACATATATTAATGAGTAAGGTCTTGATTGTCACGATATTTTAAAAAAGAAATCTTTTTAATAGTTTTTCTTCTCATTTGGGAATAAACGACTTATTATTTTAGCATTACCTGCTTTGGCATTATATTTCGCAATTCATTGAGAGTTATAAAAAAGAAAAGTTGCCAAAACTTATTTTTTCTTATATTTCTATTGCTCATTTATTTCTTTTTCACTAGCAGTGCTTTTGTTTTTCATGTTGTTGTTTGCTTTTGTTAACAGAAAAAAATATATTAATTAGCTAATGTTTTTTTTCTCATCTGTTTCATGGAATTTCATATTGGCTTTTTTAATGCACAACCGTGTCATTCACTATTAGGTTTGAATTTCACAAGTGCCCTCTTATAAAACTTTACTAGCAAGAGTACACTGAAATAACGCCTAATGAATGAGTGAAGGTTTTCATATGTTTTTACTTATAAATATCAGAGTTTTCTTTTAAACCAAGATCCCTGTCTTACAATATGTATGTCGTGGTTAAAATGGGAATGGTGTAAGTCATTCTAACATAGTTTTGTGTAAATGAAGGTTTTGAGAAAAAAAGAGTCTTTAAAATAAATAAATAAATCAATAAAAGTCTCCGTAAATTTAAATTGAAGAACATGCTTTGGATTTAATGACACTCACTTTTTTTTTTTTTCAATTATGGATCAACTGGAATCAAACGTTACATCTAACTTGTTTTAAAGTAACTTTAAATGATGACTTACACTATCGTTTTAAACAATGACTTACACTACTGTTTTGCTATTTACTAAAAGTCAAGTGCATGCAAGGCTGGCTATAAATTAAAAGATTACTGAAAATAAGGATTTCTGCAACTCTAATACGAACTGACTTATACTACTGTCATTCTCACCTGCACAGTAGATTAGGTTCATGGACTACATTTTTGTGCTCCTAGTATATATTGTAGTTTTATTTTGTGCAATTGGTTCACTTAATAGAAGAGATTAAGATAAACCTAAAATCATGAGCTTTTTAAAACACTATGTGCTAAAAAATTACCATTTCATTCTTCAACACGTCTAATGCGAGACGAAAAGTTCAGAACTTTAGTGACATTCGAGTTTGATAACGATAATCGTCAGACTGCTGGGTGTTTCAAAAATGACAATCCATTTCCATGAGAACACTGAAGCATTGATTTCTTTTACAAGTATTTGAAGAAATGATCTCCTTAGAAGAAAGAATAACCCTTGTTTCTGGAAAGTGGGTGGTAAAATACATGACTAGTTGCTTCCGCTATACCGCAAAAATGTGAAAAACAGCTATCACTCTGATGAAGCTACTTGATCTAATGCCTCTTGACTTCGCTTGGGATTAATTTAAATCTTTTGTTTTTATTGCTGAGGTCACAAATCCTCGTCATCCGTGTTCAAGAATTCTGTAAGCAATCAGCAGTAAGCAGTGGTGACCAGGGCCTGATTAACCTCTGAAGTGGAGGAAAGCTCCGTCTCATTTCAGGACCCCCCAAATTTTGTTTAGGGAAATTTTTCTAAACATTTAACAAACATTTAAATAAAACTCACGGATGCTACAAGCATTATTTTTTAAAGTAAGATTACTTAGTAAGAATGCAAAATTCAAATTACTGTTTATCCCCTCTCCTACTCGACATATAGAATTCTTGTACATGACATACGTT
This sequence comes from Uloborus diversus, assembly GCF_026930045.1. NCBI lineage: Eukaryota > Metazoa > Arthropoda > Arachnida > Araneae > Uloboridae > Uloborus > Uloborus diversus. The sequence goes on along the minus strand of NC_072731.1, from coordinate 126,381,280 downwards.
TGCGCATTGTATTTCTCAACAATGAAGGGTGGTTAGTTGTTGTAACAGATATAGCTTGTCACAAAATTGTTAAAAAAGTGCATTGTAATACAGTTGGGATAAATTTGATTGAACCAGTTCTAATGCTTTCAATCTCTTAGAAAATTGAATCTGGAATTTTTTAAAGCAGTTTTTCAGTAATTTTCGGTCTTTCTGAAAATTTTGCCTTTCGGGTAAACAGGCCCAGGTGGTGTCCAGTTTCTTTTTTTTTGTAACCAGAGGGTCACTCCTCATTTGAAGAAGTCTCTCGCAAGCCAGAACGCATAAAAATTTAACTATATTTGATTCATTTTCCTAAAATGCATAGGCAAGCACGAAAAAAGGAAGGAAAAGTTCAAACCAAAAATTCTTATCATCCAGTTTTCCGCAAGTATTCTTGATACTGAATGAAGATGATTCGTCGTTTTGAAAGTTTCCAGATCATAATCCATAAAATTGAACAGAATAACAAACCGCAAGGATCAGCTACGCGGATCACATGAGGCCCGTGGTCGTAAGTTCGGCACAACTTTTCTAAAAGATATATTCCACTCCATGGTGGAACGTTCATCTCTCTGCGTTGAGATGTAGGGTTAAGGTAAAGAACTTCAATCAATTCCTACGAGTAAATGTTTCTAGTTACATGCATGTATTCGTTTCCTTCAGTAAACAAGCTGATTATGAAAATGGATCACTTTTTTTTTTTGGAAAACCATTTATTACCTTTTACTTTCACATATAACAACTCATAATGCAGGAACTTGAACGTATCAAAATTTCCTTCGTAGAAAATTTTCTACTCTATGATGTAATACGATACTAAATGACTGTTTTTCCACTGCTCTTTCTTTTTAGACGGCTTCAAGATCCCGAAGGGCACAACCTGCATGTTGGTGATATACATGCTGCATAGGAATAAAGAATGTTTCCCTAATCCGGAACTCTTTGATCCGGACAGGTTCTTACCGGAAAACATCAACAAGAGACATCCATTTGCCTACTGCCCCTTCTCAGCTGGACCGAGGAGTTGCATAGGTATGTGGAGACAGGAGGGCAATATTTATCAGAAACAATTTTAGACTACATGATACCGTCTAAAAAACATTTGCGTTCCTTAATGGAATAAGCAGAAACATGTAGTACAGAAGGGGTAAGGTTATGAAATAGGATTGAAATGCATGCAAGAGTAGTTCCACACATAAATGCGTCTGAGAGTAAAGTAAGCAGTTCCATCAAAAAAATTTGTGTCAGGCAAAGACATATCATCATAACAGCTCAATCAGCCCTTTTTTATTCACTGATCTTCTTTACTAGCTCGTCATTTTTGGGAAGTCCGTATACCTAGCGCCACTACGTTGGGCGTATCGAAAAAATAGAAATTTCCCTGAGCTCTTTTCGGTAGTGCGTAAAAGTTATGAACTGACAACATTAAAATGTATGAGAAATTTTAAATGTCTAGATTAATATCTTCTGTTACCTTAGTAAGCTTAAAGTTTCAAAAACTGGACTAAAAATTATAAATGTTCAAAAATTAATAAATAAAACCAGATAATGTTGATCAGTTTGGAGTAGCGCTTAAAAAATGCTTATTTGCAACAACTTTTAACAAGAAAAAAAAACAGACTTATAGGTTAATATCTTCTGTTGCCTCATGGGCATCAAATTTTTTAAATTTTGACGCATTTTGGTACTTGGCTGTGTAACTCTTAATTGCTTGCAAATGCAAAATACAGAATTTTGAACAAATACAAATCACACTTGCCTCATTTAAAAAAAAAAAGACCAGACATTTTATTTTACCTTTCAAACATACAAATAACAAAAGCATTACTGTTTGTAATCATTTTTGGTCTCAAATGATAACATATAGTTCCTGGACTCTAGTGTAGCTCTAAAAATCTTTGTTCTGCGACCCAACTGTTATCCTGGAGGTTGCACTGACTAGTTTTACAACAACAATCAGATCAACTGCTTTTTTGTGTCGGGGAAATTTTAAAAAGTCCCAGCAGTCCATTGACATACCGTTCTATATGAGCTTCAGAAGTTCTTGAGAACTGATCTTTTTGAGAACTGGAGGCTCATAACAAGCTTGCCATTCAATGAAATCTACATAGTCTATAGCTCCAAAGTTAATAGCTGGAATAATGAATCTGCAAACACAGTTTCCTTTTGAGCTAGTTTTCCTTGTCTTGATAATCTGCCGACCCGCAAGAGTTCTAGTATGACATCTCTCATCAGATAACATTGCTAAAAGAGTAGTTTCTGGAGCAGCAAAGTAAGCGTTACGAGAAATAACTGGTTCAATTACGTAACGATGCTTCTCGGACAAGTACGGAGATGAGCTGATGACATACCACAGGTGTCTAGCTCCATCTTTATGGAATAATGAATTTTAATTCCGAACCAATCTGGTGTGCAGACTCTTATATTGAACGCAACCAAAGTTAACAAACTCATTTGATGGGTCTGACGTAGATTTATCTCAGAATTCGATTTGCAGTTGTTAGTCATCGGTCCTAATTCAACGTTCCCGGTTCCCGGTTAGCTAGACCTGAACAACCAAAACTAATGGCGGTGCAAATGTCTAACAGGTATTTCTGATCTACACTGAGAATGGTGGGATAAATGTTTGGCAGCTCGCATTCAATACTATTATAAAAGCAACAATTAAAAGCTTTCCGCATTCTTTGAGGTTTCGTCCAATGTCTCCAGTGTAAGATGTAGGGTCAGTTTACTTGCCGTATATTGATTCAAATAGACGTCGTAATGGCGTATTGCAGCTCATTGAAAGAAAGTAAGCAGATAATCCATTGGACTGGTTTCTGAACTTTCATTTCGAGCCTGCAAATTACACCATTAAATAACCTGTGTTTTCACTACAGTACCGTCTCACCCAAGAACAACATGGCTATTAAATTCATCCAATAAAGCATTTGTTATGCATTCGTAACAGCTATTAGATATATCAAGCATTTTCAGGTGTAACACGTCCTGTGTACGTAGAAACAGGCTCCGATATAACAGAATGATGTGCTTCTACTATTGTTCTTTGGAACTGCTTGTGCTCGATTATTTCTAATATTGAATCAGAATCCCTCGAGGATCCGTCCATCAAAATAAAATCTAGATAAAGTGAAACAATGCAAAACCGTGGGCTTCTCACTATTTTGCATTGAAAAATAGGTTAATTGTAACCCCCAAACACGTGTCTGCAGTAATCCTCAATTTGTGCTATCGGATGCTGTTATTTCTTATTTTACTAAACAGGATTATTTCACATCTTGGCGAGTTTACCTTGATTGTACATTATGAAAGCAGTAAACAGCTATGCAGTAAAGTACCAAATGCGTCAAAATTTATAAAATTTGTTGACGATGATGCGGCAGATGATATTAACCCATTGTTCTAAATATTTTTATACTTAAAACTGTTGAAAATAAGCAACTTTAAAGTATTACCCCAAACTGACCGACAATATTTGGTATTATTTTTTAATTTTTGAAGTTTGATCATTTTTAGTCCAGTTTTCGAAATTTTAGGCCCATTGAGGAGGCAAAAGATATTAGCCTAGATTTTTAAGATTTCTCACACATTTTAATGATGGCAGTTCACAACTTTTCCGCACTACCGCTATAAGATCTGAGAAATTGAAAACCTTATAATATTGTCTAAATTATACGTTTGCAGCTGCACTATTTTATCTTTTGTGCTGAACTAAGCTAAAAACTCTCTGAATTATTGTGTTTTTTATTTTACAAAAGTATGAAATGAGATACTCAATAGGTCGTTCCTCTATTAGAGCTTTTCAGTAGAAGATACTTTGAATGAAATCTATTGTTTTGTACCCAGAACTACATAATTGCCTTGTACCTCGATAAGCATGGTCAATTACATATTTATGCTATCTTTATACATAAAGGGATAATCTCTGTGAGGATGTCCGGGGTAAACTTGAAAACTACTGGACGGACTTTAACCATTTTTTCACCATAGATACACTGTTAAAACTACAGGTTGCGTTTGGCACCTTTCAGGGGTGAAACGCTTGTTCACCAGCGGCACCCGATAGAGAGCCGAAATTGCACCCTTAGCATGGGTGAAAAAACTGGCTCCCTTCACCCAACGTGCACCGTAGGTGAAAGATGGTACCCTAGGTGAGAAAAATAGCACCTTTATTGCTTCCTATAGAGATTCCCCCCCCCCTGTTGTGTGAGTTTTTGAATACAATTGTGATTTATTTATTTTGATTTATATATACAAAGGCATTTGATTACATTTCAACTTTCGAACATAGTTTAGAAGTGTTCATGACTTTAATTTGTCTGTTTCGAGCACTAATTTTCTTACATTCACATATGAACTGCTCAGCAATTACTATGTTGTTGACAACTTTCACTGCGTGATCCGTACCGAAAATGAACAGGGAAGGTATTTATCAATCATTTGCCGGAACAACCAGAAATATTAGGTAACATTAGATTAGAATCATGGGAAAATAAAAGCGTTTCATTAACGTTAAAAATTTTAATCAAGCGTAACATATCAATACTTATTATAAGATTCGATATTTGACGATCCTTATGCGTACAAGATAAATACTAATTTAAAAGCCCTTCTTTCCAATGTCAAGTTTTCCGTCAGATTTAAAATAAAAACGAGTAGATAACTACATTCGCTTCATGCAATAATGCCTAAGAAAGATACGTTAACCAAAACACGATGTGAAACTCATGAGTCAAGCACTGAGTGAGAGAGATTTCTTTTCACGCGTTTTTTTTTTTTTTTTTTTTTTTTTCCTTCCCGCCTTCGCTGCTCTGTTCGTTTCCACTACTAGTCCTGGATCTGAAAGCACTTCTGTAGGAAAGTTTGAGTAGGGAGAATTTTTTTTCAAAAATGCTTAGTAGGTGACCTAGAAAGTATTCTGGACTCGGGTGGACATCCGCCACCTGGTCACTTCTCCTGCTATAACGTCATCAAAGATTGCGGCATCTCGATCACATAAATGCTCATATTTATTTAAATACTTCACTTTTTTGCGTGATTCTTGCACATTTTTATACTAATTTATATTAACAAGTTTACTTTTAAGTTACAGTGTTAAAGTTTTCCCGAAAAAGTAGTTTAAAAACAATTTATTTTATTGTTTTTTTTTTATTTATTTTCCTTTTTTAAAATTCACTCTTTAAAATAATTTTTTCAACTGTCAATCGTTGAACAACCGTTTAAAATTATACTCAAAAACTATTTACGTAAAAAAAATGTTTACTTGCCATTTTCACCTGGTGTGACTAATCAATCAGAATGTTTACTAGTCGCTCCACTTAGGCGCGCCACTATAGGTGGCGCAGACATAACATTCGAGCGCGTTGTTATTCTTCGAAGTAGTAAGTTGGCAGATATTGAATTACATGATGTGTTATGAGTGCGACAGAGGGTGGTTCTTGAGACGATGAAACGCTGTTAATCTGAATGTTTCTTTTGTTCGAGATTTATCGAAATAAAATTGAGATATGGATTTTATGAAATTGTCGAGAGTGTCAAAAGACAGCATAAGAGACCTCAAACCAGTTGAAAAGACTTGAATTACATGTAATAAAAGCGACAATAGTGTGATAAGTACAGAAAATCGTCGTGAAAAAATCAGGGCCGCTACAAAGTTGCGAAATGGCGTAGTTACTAAGCTTTTGAACGCGTTAAGTGAGGAAGAGTTGTTTTCCTACCATATGAATAATGCATGCTATAAGCAATACTGTCATAAGAAACCTCTTTTACAGCTTCAAAATGAGAAGGAAAAATCAAAAAATAAAGATGATGGCATCATTACTGCTCAGTCGAATGTGCAGGAACGTTTAAAGAAATCTGGAAGGAAGCGTGCACATTATTACAGTTCACAAGCAGGAGGTATTCCTCATCGATTACAATTGTGTATCATCTGTAACCATGCATCACATAATCGCATTTGCGAGAAGTACAGAATAAGTGAGTATCCGAGAGCTAAGGAGTTTTTAAAAGCCACATTATACTTACAAGATGATGTTTTCACTCGCACTTGTGATTTGGAGGATGAATCAAGTGTTTTTGGCGCAGATCTTTTGTGCCATAACAACTGTATTTCTGGATATTTATTGAAGTACAAACGAAAACTTGAAGCAGATGACAAGAGTACACCTCCAGTTTTAGAAAAGGTGGCAGCCTTTTCGCTTATAACTCATGACATCGAAACTGGACTGCATGAAGGCTATGGATACACGCTCAGTTACATTCGAGACAAGTTTAATATACAAAATGAGGGCATCAAAATCAACAACAAGGCTCTTAAACTAATGCTGAGTGATTGCTCTCAAAATGACATTACTTTCGCCAAACCTAAAGAGGCAAACAAACCGATTATATTTTTTTCTGCGAATCTTCAAACAGAAGAAGTAACAGATGTCCTTAGAAGCTGCAATCCTGAAACAGAATGCGCCATTCTCCTAAGAGACGCATTGCAGGGGCTAGATTTCGAGCTCAGCGATAAATTTGGTGATGCACAAGACCTCAAAAGATTTTGGACTAAAAGTAAAATACCTGATGTTTTAATAAACTTTTTCAGTACATTATTTGACCATAGATCCAAACTCCATGAAAGAAGTTGACAATGAACAAGAAAAGGAAGAAAAGAGGAAGTATTCTCAGAAGTGGTATCTTAAGGCACAAGCTTTATTACAAATAATGTACTATAACATGCATCGTGGTACTAAAAAAAATCCTTTACATATGATGATGGGTGAAGAAATGCATGAGAAATGCAAAAGTGAAACATTGATAACAAGCTTGAATCATCTCGGCTTCAGTGTCAGCTAGAGTGAGGTCATTCGTCCCCACGATAATCTTGCACAATATGCTCTTAAGCAGTCTCCTACTGCAGTGCCAATGCCCAGTCATTTTAAGACAGATTCATATACGGTTGGCGCTTTCGATAACTTTGACCACGAAGAACCTACTAAATCCGGTATAGGAGGCTCCCATGACAATGTGTGCGTATTATTCCAAGATAAACAGCAAGACATATCAGTTAAACCATGCTCATCGGAAACTGGTATCACACGAGGTATGAGCTATCTGAAAACTGTTCATTGTTCAATGACCAAGGACTAATGGGAAAACCACAAAAAAGTGCATTGTTAAAAGAGCTGGAAACATCTTATGGTATCACCAGTGATGATACCTGGTTCAAGTCTGACGATAAAACCCGCTTTATAGTTGACGTCATGAACTCTGTACGAAAGGTTATGACAAATAAAAATAAAACCTTTAGTGGAGCTGTTTCAGCTTTTTCGTCACACATCGGGAGCATCACCAAGAACTGTGGAAGAGTGGATTACATTTTTGACAGTTATCGCAAATTTTCTCCTAAAAAGTGTGAAAGGGTGCAAAGACAAGGTAGTAGCATCGTTGTGGATGTGCTCAAAATCTTAGAAGATCTTCCATTGCCTGTCCAACTCAGCAGCTTTCGGGGACCTTCAAGAAACAAATTGATGTTGCAAAAGTTCATTGCTGATACAGTGACAGCTTCTTTGACTCAAACACCACATAATACCAACCACACTTTTAGTGCCTTTCATGGTGATGAAGAGGATGATGTAATATTTAACTGTACATCTGTGCAAAGTGGAAACAGATAAATCTCCCAGAATTAAACTGTCTGACAGCAGAGGAAGTTGACTGCAGAATGTTTATAGTACAGTAAAATTAGGCCAAAAAATGGCCAAACCCGAACATCCAAAAAAAAAAAGTGAAACCTGTTGCAAATTACTTCTTACCCTTCCAGCAAGAAGGGGTAAAAAGTCCCAGCACTTTGCGCGTCGGGTTTTGGGGGGGAAGGGGGGGAGACGAAATAATCCTCTATTTAAATAAAAATAATTTCTATTACTTAAAAAAAATTCTGAAACCTCGCAGAAACCACTCTATAATAGTAAAACAATAAACTCTCACATAAAAAAATTTTAATTAACAGGGGTGTACAGGCGGGGGGGGATGGGGGGGGGGTGTGTCCATGGAGCAGCTTTGCGTCATTGGAATTTTTAAGCCAGTTTTTTCAAGGGGTATTTCTTTCTTTATTGAGGACTTTTATTCTTGATGGGTACTCCGTCACACTTAAGGGGTGCGCCATCGCTTTGAGGGGGGGACCCTGAATTTACATTCCAAAATCACAGTGAGTGCACATTTGCAGTGAAGTTCACGAAAAAATTTCCCTGACTTAATCTTTTCCGAAGTACAAAATGCCTCACAATGATATGGTAATGTCAGAATGATAATTCTAAAAGATCTAAGCGAGCTGAGTAACCAAATTATTTGTGACTGGAGTTATTAAACTGTTTAGAGCGCTGGAAAAAAAAATTCCTGTGCAGCATAAAAAAAGTCCAAATTGACTAAAGTTTCCCTACTTCTTCTTGATTAACTTACTTCAACTTTTCTACAATCTTTTGCCATCACCGTAAGGGTGGGACAAACCGGAATTGCCAATAGTGAGACGGGCAATGCTGCAATTCTGCACCCTCTAAGTCGGTGGGGGTTCTCATTTGCAAACACCAAGCTACCTCTCTTTTACGCAGCTGGTTATGTGAATTATGCTAAATATGCGGACATATACTTGCAACTCTATCTGAAACTTTTGAGTACATTATGCGATAAAAAAATTTGATCACATCAAACATCAGCTATCCATCGATCTAACGCAGTGACAAATTCAGGTGGTCTAGAACCTGTAGTGATCAACGATAGAACAAGTCTCGATGAGAGCAATGAGCAATACATCAATAGAATGCTAAATATTTACACCTTTTTGTCTCTCAGTTTGGAAATCTCAATCCGTTTCTAAAGCCCCAGAAGTTTCTTCCCTCTCAAGTTGGGATGGGTATTGCTCGCTGATGATAAGGTGAGTTGCGATAAGACCTTTAACGTTCGGGTAGTAACATCAAATCATATTGAAGTCAAACAATTTTGTGGCATTTCTTTGTAAAGGAGGTAAGCAGTTATGTCTTTAGCTTCTGTTACGAGAGTAATTACTATCTGTAAAGATGTGTAAGCCCAAACCATCTTTTACACCGAATGGTATGAACAGTAAAGATGGAATAACAAATTGCTAAAAACCTCTGGTACGAGTTATGCGCTGATCCTCCATCAGTATTCGATGAATCTGGTTTCAGAAGGAAAGAAATCCTGTATCGTTAAAGTACTATTATCTGAAGCAAAAGGTTCATCCAAAATCACAGAACGAACAGCTGGTGTCATATATGAGGCAGTGAGAAGCAAAGGGATGTAAGTGGACATTTTCAAGTTTTGAATAAAACGCGTTTAAAGATAAGATCATAGGTAGACTTTCATTGATTTTTTTTTCTAAATCATGCTGTATAGAAGCAACTACCAGGTCTACTAGGACCATTTCTTGCCCCAAGGTATAGGAGAGGTTCACCAACCATTTGTACTGGTTATCTCCAAATTTTTAATTTTGCCCTTTGCTTCTCACTGCCTCATATGTAATAGAAGGAAGATACCCGCTTGAACATATTTTTGGTAATGATATGTAAGTTTCAAGGAAATATGCCAGCAATGCAGCGTGTAGGTCACTTGTAAGTATGGGAAAGCTAGTGTCATTTTTGATGGGTGTAAAGAAAGCACCACAGAAATATAAATGAAGTCCTATTACAACAGCCAAGCCTTCTGCTCTAGAAGACTTTCTGCGTCTCAAATCTTGTGCTTGCTCTAAGGGGTTCATTGGATATAGTGAATGTTTGAAAAGTCTGAAAGTAGACTGAAGTGCTCAATTATATGCACAAACTGTGTTAGACATAGCTGCAACAATAACGATTTTGCTGAGGATCTAGATTCCAAAAAACATCTTGATAACGAAGACTTTTTGTTGCAAGCTTAGGAGAAATCATTTGAAAGCAAAAAACAGTTCAGCGTTATTTTTCTGGCCATTTAATCAAATGTGCACCATCAGAGGGGGTGGGGGGGAGGATAATATTTTAGTACATAATTTCGTTTTGGGACGTGAGCTACTGTTCTTATGGGGTGGACAGTCCTGATTTATGCATTTTAGATTTGCATGAAATAATACTTCTACTTGAAATAAAAGGTGGTGGTGGGGGGGGGGTGAGGATTTATTTTATTTGGTGGAGGGGGGGGGGGTGTTGTAGCTTTGAGAGGAGGTGCACCATCGCTCTTGGAAAATGGACACACTTGATTTCTAACAATTTTCTTAGCATAAAATAATGTTTCCATATGAAATGTATGAAGGGGGATTCGGGGGTACTGCTTCGCTTTACGGGGATAGGGGGGCTCTGTAGCATTTGTGGGTTTTGTCATCCCTCTTGGGGGTCAAACACCTTTAATTTTATGCTTTTAAATTTAGTATAACATAATATTCTCACTTTAAATTTATTCTAAAAATTCTGAAAAAATACTCAAAACTGCAATTTTTAGATGCCCCCCCATTCCAAAACCCGACGCACAATGGGGTGGAACTTTTTACCTGTTCTTATTGGGAGGGTAATAAACAATTTGCACCAGGTTTAGCTTTTTTTTTAGATGTTTGGGTCCGACCCCTATTTTTACTGTACTATTATTCATTCAAAACATGCATCCCTGTGTGGGGGTACTAAAATCGTTATTGTTATCGCCGACACTGATATAATGGTGTTAGCTTTGTTTCACTATCTTACTCTTTAACGATTTGGTGTTCAGGAACTTTGGGTGCGTACTGGAGTTGGTGATTCTGCATGATTCTTATCTGTTAATGATATTCACCGAAAAATAGAACTTATGTTCGTTGCTTCCTGCCATTCACGCACTATCTGGATCAGATTATACAAGTAGATTTGGTAACAAAAATCTGCTCTTCATTGTGCATCTGTAGCGTATTTGGAGAGTTTTGGCGTATAATCTGACTGGATTTATATAGAGCAAAGCCTTAAATCTGCAGAAGAGTACTTAGTGCAAAAAGGGTCATTCTGTAAATCGTTAGATGAATTTAGGTTATGGCTGTATAATCATGCGAAAAATATTGACACTGATAACTTGCCGCCTACTAGCAGAAAAGCTAAGTGCCACTTATTAAGATCACATTTTTCCACATACCCACAACGACATTGTATTGACGATGTTGCTGTTGACTTAGATCCTTGTGAATTTGGTTTTGCAGTGGTAGATGATGATTTGATGCCAGAAAAGAACTTACAGATATTTACAACTGATTTTATTGGAGCATGTAATTGCTTGAAATGTGCCAAATCTTCCTGTACTTGCAGAGCAAATGACGTAACCTATTGCTCTTTTTGTAAGTGTAATAGTACGGGTTTGCAACCAACTCGTAAGAACCCTTTTTAAATATAATTTTATTAAGTGCAACAAAAAAATTAAAAAAAAATAGTTATTAAGTTATAGCAGTAGTAAAAATACATTGCTATTCGCCTTGTAACTATAACTTGTACACTATAGTAATTTACAGGACAAATTTTCATTTTTGTTGGTTAAGTATTAACATAAATTTGGGATTTTATGTGGACGAAAGTGCGCGCCCGCCATCTTTGATGACGTCATAGCTAAAAAATGTACGAAATGCCAGATGTCCACATAAGCTCTAAATACTTTTTAAGACACCTACTAAACATTTCTGAAGAAAAATTCTCCGTACTCAATCTTCCTATCGAAGTACTAAGCATTTATGAGAGCGAGCGGCCGCCATCTTTGATGACGTCATAGCAGGAGAAGTGACCAGATGGCGGATGTCCACCCGAGTCCAAAATACTTTCTAGGACAACTACTAAACATTTTTAAAAAGAAACTCTCCCTACTCGAACTTTCCTACAGAAGTGCTGTCAGATCCTGGACTATACGTAGTTATTTCCTATTCAACCATCAGTTGATTTAAACGTTTTTATTTTTAATGTTGTTGTTGTTCAACATAGTACTGATAGATAGTTTTAGGTAACAGTTTTGCAGGATATAAATAACAAGACATTAAATGTTTAATAAGGTAAACGGAACAATAAGCAGTTGTCAACATATACTTTAAACACTTTAAATATGTTCGAAAGTTCTAAGAGCTACAATATGATCAAATGCCTTTACTTACGCGAGATTTCGAAGATTAATCCACGAAATTTTCAGTTTTGTACTTCATTCAATGTGAAAGTAAATTTCGTTGCAACTTCCTTCGTTCGCCATTCAAACTGAAGTTGTGGTTGGACGATAAGTCAGAGCGCACGCGCAAGGAGTCGCTCTCTTATTTGAATGGTCTTTTAGCACTTTTGTTAACGTCGTTCACCCACTGAGGAACCAAAAGCACCTTGACGACACTTCCTAGCCTCCGCTGCACCCTGAGGCACCTTTTTTTCACCCTAGGGTGAAATTCTTTACCCCTGTGGCACTTCTGGTTTTAACAGTGTAGCTACATTATCAGGGAACAACTTAGGCTATAATTTATTGCTAAAGAACTTAGGTTTAAAAAGTTATGGTGGAAAACAGTACATTTCATGTAATTTCCCCATTCAATGATTAAATATAAAAACCATTGTTAGGAAAATTCGTTGCCTAACAGCAGCAATATTAAAAGTAATCGCAATTAATATTTTTAATCAAGGCATCTCTGGACAAGCATGACATTTATTACTTTCTTAGGAATTGAATCCTCATCTTTATACATAAAGGGCTCCGAATGTCCGGGGTGGTAAACTTGAAAACTACTGGACGGATTTTAACCATTTTTTCACCATAGATAGCTACATTATCAGGGAACAACTTAGGCTATAATTTATTGCTAAAGAACTTAGGTTTAAAAAGTTATGGTGGAAAACAGTACATTTCATGTAATTTCCCCATTCAATGGTTAAATATAAAAACCATTGTTAGGAAAATTCGTTGCCTAACAACAGCAATATTAAAAGTAATGACAATTAAAATTTTGATTTATTCCTTAAAAACTTAATTTTAATAAGTTATGGTGGGAAAACAGTAAATTTCATGTAATTTCCCCATCAAATGAGTAAATTCGCAACTTTAATAAGCTATTGGGGGCGCAGCAGCCACTGTCTAATGGCGGATGAAAAAGGTAAAACATATTTTTAAGCAGTAACAACAGTAATTTTTGATCGTATTTGTGAGGAGCTTTCTTTTCTATTTTTCTGAAATTACATTACAACATTGCAAACTGCTTGAAGCCTGTAATTTACCCCAAAGAAAACACGTGGAATGGAATGTTTTACCTTTTTCTTTAGTATTGATAACCACCGCAAGGTAGCGTATTCGAGCTCTGGAGTTGCGAATATAAAACCCATTGTTACAAAAATTCGTTGCCTAACAACAGCAATATTAAAAGTAATCATAATGAAAATTTTGAATCTAGGCTTCTCCGGAGCAAACATGAGTTTAAAGTCACTTAAACATTTGGAAACACTTCCTTTTGCACCCTTTAAGAAACATAGCAGAGAGCTTTTTTTCTTTCGTGTGTGTGTACTATATATTTAAATAATAAAGCGCACGGTTTTTTTAGTGATATTTGTTTTTGTTAGTTCATTTTTTGAAAATTCTTCAAATTTTTATGTGCTTAAATTCGTGCTTTCGATTCTAAATGAATATTCGTTCGTTCTTTATACTTATTGCTATTTCACTTTTATGGGTAAGGAAGAAGCTCGATTTTTAATCATGTCAAAGCGGTGTGTTTTGAGTTCTTTCAGTTAAAACAGAAAACGGAAGAAAGTTGCGATTGTTTCTTACAATGGGGTGGTTTCCTTCAGTCAAAAGTAGTATTTTTAGTCACTGAAATTCATAGAATAAGCAAAAATAATAATAATAATAATAATAATAATAATAATAACTTGGACCCAGAAATAATTTCATTTTCCCAACGGTTATTTTTTCATTAATTTTTTAAAATGTCAGATTTTTCAAACAAGGCGTGGTCTTAATGACATCACAAATGATGCACTTTGCCGCATCTTTCACCACGTTTCCACGTTATGATAATCAAGAAGCAAATTTAAATTGCGCTCTACGCTTGCGATCAACAATATTGTTGCCAATACACGTGAGTAAAGATGCGAATTAAATATTTAGCTCTGTGAGGGCCAATGACATTTCATCATTTGTGATGTCATCCGGCAGAAGTATAAACAATGAAAGCGCACCGATTTAAGTAACTTTTTTAAAACATTAAACTTAAACAAATTATTTATAAAATCGTCAGACCTTATGTTTTTAAGCATGCAGAAAAAAAATACTTTCAAAATTTTGGAAACGACCCCATTATTACTGACCCAGGCAACGCCGGGTATTTTTGCTAGTTACTTAAATAAAAACGTTTTCTTAAAGTTACCAGAACGATAATGTACGCTGGTGACTCTTGGATTCATTTTCAAATGATAATAACGAATAATTTAGAAAAATGGTTAAAATTATTGTCTTGTAAGAAAAGAATAAAAACAATTGGTACTATCCCAGTATCATAGTTTTTTTTTTTTTTTTTTTTTTTCAGGAGTCCGCGATGCTAATGAAAAAAAAATTGTTTCTGAAACAAAACCGACATGAAATTAATCGTAAAATCTAAATCAGCTCCGAGGAATGCATAAAAATTAGATGGTAAAAGAAGTACGAGGCCAGTTTATAACCCAGGAAGTACGGTACAAATCTTCATCACAAAAATTACTTTTTTCATTACAAATATTAGAGTTTAATGAGTTTCTCAGCTCAAAAAAGTCCCAATGATATATATATATATATATATATATATATATATATATATATATATATATATATATATATATATATATATATATATATATATATATATATATATATATATATATATATATTGTAAGCGAAAGAATTATTTGAGATCAAAGAAAAAAAAATCCTTTACTTTACGGTATTTTTTAAAAACATTGTATACATATGATATGGGGGTAGGGTGTACATGTGAACAATCCTATACATAATTCTTTCACGATTTATACATAATAGAAAGCAATTTTTATACGTTTCCTGATAAGATAATCGGATTTTACAATTACATAACCTCTTCTAACTACCATTAGTGACAACGTAGAGTAATTTGCATAGGGTTTAATTTCTTCTTCTCCGATGAAGGCTGATACTTGAAACAGTAAATTTACTATATTTTATCATTAAAAAGGAAATTCGGAAGGAAAAGGAACGAAAAATAGCAAAAGATTCCTAGCATCAGTAAATGCCAGCAGATGGCAGCACCACTGCTTTAAAACATTTTCATAATGAGTGCGTTCCGCACGTTCAAATGAGGCAGTGATGAGCAAAGGGACTTTTTTTTTAAAGTTTTGTGTAAAATGCGCTTAAAGTTCAGATCCTAGGTAGGCTTTCATTGTTTTTTTCCCCTAAATCATGCTGTATAGTAGCATCCACCAGAGCTACTAGTACCATTTCTTGCTTTAAAACAGAGGAGATGTTCTCCTACCACTTGTACTCTGATAATCTCTAAATTTTTAATTTTACACTTACATAAATTTGCTTCGCACTGCCTCAATTGTGAACAGCTGGGGGAAGAAAATCTTGGCCGTCCAAGAGAGGGGGGAGTAGTTCATTTCCCACATTACACTATTATAGTTTTTAGAGGGCGTAAATTTTAGATGATTTCTGATCTCATTTTAAGGGTTTTTCTACTTTTGTTTGCGTCGTAGGATGTGAAGGGGGAGCATTCGTCCTTATGACCAAGCCACCCTTGATATAGTATTTTTTTTTAATTACAAAAGGAAAAAATGTAAAATTTCGGAAACTCATTTACAGGAAACTTCTTTTGCTTCTACAGTTTAGAACAATAAGTGAAATGCGAATCGAATAAATAAATTCATGCATTCAATGTCATGGCTTTCCTATTTTTATAGGCACGCAATTCATTGCAAAATATCCCATTTTCATTTGAAAAAAACCCCCCTCGGAATTGAAAGTTTTTTTTTGAGCAATCACGATTGCTTATTGTTCTCATTTGACTGTTTTTGGCGTTACGCTGATTTTTCCCACCGCCACCCTCCGCACCATCACCGTGAACCGGCTGGCTCCTCACGCTGCTATTCCTATAGCGAAAGCCGTCTCCAGGTTGCATCCATGTCCTACACACACGCGCATACATACACAACTACACACACACGCGCGCACATACACACACACACACAAACACATACACACATACACACACAAATACATACACACATACAAACACTTACACACACGCATACATACAAACACCCACACATACACACACATACACAACTACCAGTTGTGCATGCACATTCATGCATGCACACAGCCACATACACATATGCCTACACACACATACACATACCCCCCACACACATCATACACACACATACACATAACCCGTACACACAAATACACACGCGTACATACACACACACTCGTGATTGCGAAAAACATAATTTGAATTCAAGATGTCAAAATTCAAATTAATTTTTTTTTTTCACTTTTTTAAAAATCTTTTAGGTGTAAACAGTTTTTAGTGCTGCAATCTATGTTCAGTGTTTGAATTCCACTCTCCCCCCCCCCCCCTCATCGATATTTCTTAAAACACGGACGAAGCAGCTTATTTCAGACTTGCATTCAAATAAATAAACCATTCTAAACAGGTAGACGTATCGGTGGCTAAACTTCGATAAAAAATGTTTTAAATAGCAGTATTGATAAAAAATATCGATGTAATTAGTGAATGTATGCTAACAATATCTACTTTCTCTCTCTTGCAGGACAAAAATTTGCCATGTTAGAGGAGAAGACTATTGTCTCGAATATTCTCCGAAACTTCACCGTCCGATCCGTGGATCAGAGGGATCAGCTCTTTTTGGCTGCAGAATTGGTCCTTCGGTCCAGAGGAGGCGTGAAATTGGAGCTAATTCCTCGAAAACGATAGAACTATCACAGCCTTTCTCCCTCTATTTATTGCCATTGATTTGTGTGAACTGTTACAAAATGTGGCTTATGTGCATTGAAGACCGTTTAAGAGTCAGTGATGGTTACGAAAAACCTGTATCATAAATAGTGATCGCAATACTGGCATACCAACTTATCTATTGCCGGTATTTGGAGCGAATTTTCAGTTTCGTAATACTGGTTTTTGCCAAGTAAAGCACCAGTACATGAAATACACCGCCAGTTCAGTCAATTCCAGCCGAGGACTGTGGTTTCGTGCTTATTAGCACTCATCAGCCCGGCATAGGAGTGACTGAGCTAGATAGCTAAATAGGGTCGTAACTTACTGAATATAGACCTGCTTTGCCTTCAATATTCGAGTTGAACCGAACCAATGCTTCGGTCACTCGCCTGGTCAGGGCGAATTCTGTATTTGCTACCAGTTTGTTTGATACTCTTGGCTTCCTTAAGAAGTTTTCCACTTCCAGCTCAGTCATTCCTATGTCGGGCTGATGAGTGCTAATAAGCACGAAACTGCAGTCCTCGGCTGGAAATGACTGAGCTGGCGGTGTATTTCATGTATTTCTGCCTTTGTCCTAGCAATAGGGCGGTAACTTACTGAATAAAGTACCAGTAGTTTCGGAATTAGCTTCAAGTAATGAATATTTTTTCAATAAAAGACTTTTCAATTAAATTTATTAGACATAATAATGCTTCTTGAAATGGATACTTTTTCCCGATGACACGCAACCAAAATCAATCTAATCATGCAAAAAATGGTGTAAAAGCCATGCATTTATAAGATATCAATAAATAAAAAAGGTAGAAAGAATGCGAAATAACATTTTTATCGCTGGGTGCTGTGATGAATCGCATTATTGTGCACCATATTTTTATTTCTTCCAAGAACCTAAAATCACCAATTTGCGTTTTTTTTAAAGTTAATTTCAAGTGAAATCATAAATGTGTGGTGTCCCCCAGTTTCGTCGACACGAAATTTCCTTCCCTCTTGTTTTTGTTTCTATCTAACATTTTAATATATTTAACGGGGGGGGGGGGGATTTTAAACGTCTGCGAAACTGGGGGTAAATTAAATGTATTTGTGCCATGAATAAGTTATTCTAACAATCAATTGCAGCAGTAATTTATGTTATTACTTTTTTAATATGTCCCAACGACTGCTCTTGGTTTCTAGAAAAAACCTTTTCCGTTAAAACAACAAATAATTTGTTGTCTCTGGTGTTGGTTTGTTGTCATATCTCGTGTTTAGCTATATACTTGGCAGGTTATTATTTAGTAGATGTATAATACCATGAAAATGTGCATAAAGCAAAGGTGTAGGAAGTTGAAAAATATTATGTATTTAAATTCATTGTAACACGTTTTATTCGATTTTTGAAAAATTTTAGGTACCGGAGTCAACACCGGTATTCTGATATTACGATTCAAAACTGCACCGCAAAACGCGTGAAAAATGTCTTCCATCACCAACTACATGGAACTCGCTAAATTTGACGTCTTAAAATTTCGGTAGACTTTAAGACTTCGTTTTTCGAAAACGGGGACGCGAGGGAAAATTATCTCTTCATTCAGAAACACCTTTTACAATGCTATACTTATTTTTACACATTTATTTATTTGTTTACCTTAATATTACACTATAGTAATATTTCCTGGTTCGAAAAAATGAAAAAAATCCATTATTGTTCAAAGGATACTACGCAATGCATTTTCATCGTAGGGGAAGTAGATCAAGTCTAAAGAAGAGAATGTAAAACTTCTTTTTCCTTAGTAACTCATCGCATAACTCTAAGAACTACAACTACACTACTAGAAACACTACTAGAAACTATGAACTGCAAAAATAAACTGGCGAAAAACATTATTTCTGTAAGTATTTTGTTTATGCATTCAAACAAAGGCGGCCTTAATTATGTAGTTTCTTTAAATCGCAAGCATATAGAATATATTTTACCTTGAATAAAAGCTTCATTGAGAAGAAGAAGAATAGAAAAGGTTTTTCTTAAAAGAAAAAAAAATTCTGAGAAACTGTTGCCTGTTTTACAGACAACAATCAATTAGGAGAAAATGAAAAATTATCATATAAGCTTTGTGCTACAATATGATTAAAGTGAAAAAAAACCAACGTAAATAAAGCACAAATTTTGAAGAAAATACCGCATATAGTTATTTCAAGGCTACAATGGAGCCTCTTCATCGGTGCAAAAAGCTCACCAACACAACAGAAAGTCGCCAGAAACATTCTCTTCTCATATGTTCAACATCTGTTCTTCTCTGGCGACTTTTTGTTGCGTTGGTGAGCTTTTTGCACTGATGAAGAGGCTCCATTGTAGCCTTGAATTAGCTGTATGCTGTATTTTCTTCAAAATTTGTGCTTTATTTACATTGATTTTTTCACTTTAATCAAATCAATTAGGATCCCAGCAAATATCGCAATATCAGTCTATCACTATGATTTTTTTTTTTTTTTTGAAAAGAGCCTATTCATACAGTTGGAATCATTCAATATTTTTTCTCTCGGAGACTATTAAAAAGCAAAATATACCTAACAAAGCTGCTCTCACCTATTTGAACTAGGTAAAGTTACTTTAAAAACTGACATTATTCAAAAGCATTTTAATATATCTTGAAATGTACTCTTTTATATCCTCTCTCACACTGCCTTTTTCTGAAAATAATTCTGCAATCGAGTTTAAATGAGTGGTTAAAACGTTTCTGAAATTAGAATATGAAATATATTTAGAAATTTGAATAACTAAGATGAGACTCTAATTCGAACATATTAAGAAACATTTTTATTTTAGCAAGGGTAGACACTAAATGAAAAAGTCACCAAATGTAGCTTCTTCCACACCTTGTAAACTAATATTACCTTATAAATTCCTAATTGTTAAATTAAAATACATTGTTCAGATTTAGGTGTTAGTGATTGTGTTCGTTGTGAATGTTAAGTGTTAATGTTTGTTGTAAATTATTCTTAAACCAAAACAAAATGTTATTGTACATTGTGCTAAGTATAAATGTATTATTTAAATAATTTTATGTAAAAGTTGTTTATAAATACATAAATTATAATTCTTAGCAACTATTATTTTAAAATGTAAGTAAGAGTATATGTATTTTCTAAATCATGAGTTAAAATAAATACACGTGTCAATCTTTGATTTGAAGACTAGCTTTCAAAATCGGATGTGCAATAGTATTTTTTGTAATATTCGTATATCATTTTTATATGTATCACCAATTTTTAGTCTGACAACAGGAGTTTGTTTATTATCCTCAGCAAAGCAAAAACCATTTTTTGATTGAACCAAGTTTAAATGCAACAAACGAAAACTAGCAAATTTCTTTAAAAACCATTTAAAGTCATGTCAGGGAATAATAGAAATTATAGTTTCTCAATGTTATCAAAACAATTACTTATTCGGCAACACTATTTTCATAACAGGAATTCAAGTTGCCATTTACACAACAGTAATTCAAGTTGACAGAAAATTTCATGTAATGCATTAACATTTACTTTCCTGTATTTTCTGTAACTAATTTTTATATATTTTTATTTACTTAGCATATTGCGAACATGTATTTGTATATATTGTTAATTTTTCGTGCATTTTATTGTACATACAATACTACTGTTATCCAAAAGCAACTTTAATAAGAGAATTCATTATATCTCAAAATTCTAATTACTTTTTAAATTTAATAAAAAAATTTCTTTAAATGCACAGTTGTTAACAAAATCATATATTTAAAATTTTCCATTGTGCTAAATTTTTTCTAAGTATTTTTTTTTTACAAAAATACATTTTGACTAAAACCCCATGAATATGATATATTCTTGAAAAGTTTAATCTAGGCCCATTAAGGTACTAAGGCCGAGGATGTTTCTGTTTCCTTTTTAAGTGTACCCCTAATTAAAAGTATAAACGAATGTAAATGCAATATTTAGGGTATATCATATCTACTTAAATGGAAGCGAGTAGTCTATTTTCTTTAATGTATGTTTTATTTTATTTTGATTGTATTGCAAGTTTTATGTATATAATACTAAACTCTGCACGCGTTCTGTTTTGTACATATGATTAAAAATAAAAAATGATGAAATAGATTATTAAGTAGTTTTTTTTCAGGTAGTTGCATCATATGTTTTATAAAAACACACTGCTTGAAAAAATATATATTTGTACAAAGAACTTATGCCACTCCGTTAAACTTAATTTTAATTTATTTGGCACATGTAACATCATGAGTTCTTTTTTACATTTTAATACCAATAAAAAAACTACATTTGTATCAAGGTGTTCAACAATTTTATGTCTCAAAATATTTGAGGCACAAAAACTTCGAAAGAAAATAGTTGAGAGAGACACGCACGCACCAACACACACACACGCACACAGCATATACACACAAACTTTGATTTACATAATAATTTTATACTATAACATATTTTAGGCATAGCTATTAAAAGTAAAATGACCTGAAAACGTAACCTTTTTTATAATTAAAAAAAATAGATTTAAAACTCCACAAATACAAAACGAGATATTTTCAAAGCCAAATTAGAGGCACCCGTGACACAGATCCCTGTATAAAGTATTTTACTTTTCAAAGGGTGTTTCTCCGTTAATTATTAGAAATTATTTTGGATCATTGTTTTTTTTACACTTGTAGTTTTTTTTTTGCGCAATTTTTCAGTTGAAATATGAGTTTTTCATTACTTCCTTTGTGCTGTATGTCCCCCTTTTTTCTGAAGATTTTACTCATGGCTATATTAATATTATTATTTATTGTTATTTTTATTAATTTTAGTATTATTGTTAGGTACTATTTTTTCTCTTTTATTTTGCAATTAAGTTAAATCGTGCTTAAAAATCACCTTTTGCTCACGATATCAAAACAAGTATTCTGCAAGAAAAGTTTTCAAAATATTCAAAAGTAATTGGTCACAATTATGTTTATCAGCGTAAGACAAAAAAAATCTGCTTCATTGTGGACCAATCTTTTCGTGACACAATTTTTTTTAAAATTATTTTTAAAGCGTTAACCAATCACGTTGCTTTTCTCTATTAGGATAATACTAAATCCTCTTTTTTTTATACCAATTTCCAATTTACCAATGTGTAAAAACTATGAGTGAGTTAAAACATGTGAGGTGAAAATGATTTAATATTGATTTTTTATTTGAAAGAACCGTTTAAAAAAGCCATCAATACAGTACCTAATTACCATGAATTTGTATTGCAACGAATAAGAACAGCTATAAATACTGTACGTATACTGATTTTGTTTCACGTTAAGTTGATATGGAAAGTAAATGACGAATAAGCCGGCACTGTTCCTAATTGAGCACTACTAAATGCGCCATACATTACAGGACTTATAACATTTCTACACATAGTAAACAGAAATGGGACTTTGAAACACTAATCTATGTCGACTAGAATACCCAAAAGGACAAGGTTCATTTTCATGGGATTAGATCTGATTGGAGAGGTGTAATTAATAGAATCAAACTTTCATGTCAGCAAACAATTAACCATACGGTATTGTGCATGTATCGCCTTAGTAATAACGTGTTTGCTGAATGTTGATTAAAATTTATTATGAGATAAACAGCAAAATTATGCTGAAACAGATGAGTACACGAATTTCAATATTTTAATTCTTTTCTTTCGTATCTTAATTCTCGAAATCTGGTTAATGCATTATGATTTAGTACGCTTTTTTAGTTGGATGTTCATGCAAAATAAATTTAAGTGAAGAATGTTTAAATTCGGAAAAAAAGAACTAAAGGAAAAAAAAAGTCAGTATGCCCACTTAAAGTCTCTTGCTACATTTTCATCCTCTGAACTTCGGAACATCTGCTGCTATATTCAAGAAGGCTGCACCTAAGTATATCAAAGTAGCCATGCGCTACTGAATGAAACCATCTACCGCGCTATCTGGTGGAAAACTGTGAAGTTAGCTTTCATTATCTTGAAAACGAAACAAGGTAGAGAAATAAAAAATAGTCTACGTTCTACGAAGTTGTAGAACACCATCAATTTAGTACGTAAAGTCATTTTCTGGACATAAATGCAAATTATAAAACGGTTAAAACGGGCATTTGTCGTTTCGTAATTTCTTACACAATGACGTGATAAAAAAGTCCTACAATAAAAAGAAAAAAAAAACTTTTTATAAGAATATACCTATTCTTGATACAGAGGTACCATGTTTTGCCCGAAAGATAATAATTTTTCCTTCCGTTCAAGCTTAATGACGACAGATTGCAAGAAATAATGGGCAAAAAAATAATAAGCATTTTACTACTACTATTTTTTGCCTTTTGGACGAGCAGGTGTGCTTTCGTGCGTAATCGATGACTCTCTACAACTTTGTAAACCGCATTTATCACATTTCTCTATCGCGTTTCATTTCCGAGATTTTAACTCCGCAGTTTTCCTTCAGGAGGTGCTATAGATGGTTTCATTCAATAAAGTGTGCCTTCTTACTATGCTTGGACACCGTTTTTATGAATAAACACTAATGAGTAGTGTTCGAGGGATAGTTTTCTCAAACACTTCTATTTTTCATGAAAACTTGCTTTCCCATTTCTGAATGACTAGCAGAACACAAGGCGGCCATCATCTGCTGGCCAAAGTGCTGTTCGTGCAGGACATACCTCAAACACTCCCAGTGTTTAGAAAGAAGGACACCCTACTTGAATGAGTATTCAAACACAGTCTCCACCGCATACGTCCATCACCCACCGATGGATTTCCACCAGTTGTTAACCCTTCAGGGGTCATAAATCTGAAAACAACTCGCTGCTCATCAACCGTTTATTTCTTACTATGTAAACGCAATGATGTCCACATACAGACTGTCGTTTATTTTCATACGGATCACAAAAACTGCTTTTCTTTGAGTTATGTGCAGAACACCCGTGCATGCCGTGCATGCGCACAACCACGGTGAAAAAACATTAGCTCTTTAGATGTTCCAATACGATACCTAAAGCGGCATGCTTAAATTTCAGCCGATTTGCTATTTACAATGCTCAACATTTCATTATATATCCCCTGTATTATCATTAGATATAAGACAAATAATGTGTCATAGTTTCTTCTATCAAAAGACGTCTCCTTCGAAATAGAAGAAGACAGGGAAAGTGTTGACAGCCTCGTCCTTCAATCAAAGGAAGATCCAACTAACAACTCAGCTCCAACTACGAGGAACTGATTGGTGATATCAAGTGACGAAACGAGAAAGCTCTTTGACACTAGCTCGAAATACAACGTCACCTGTTAATCAGAGCAGTACATTTAAACCGGATCTTGGACTTCAGTGGCATCAAGTGGTCAAAAGATTAGAGGTAGTTCAGTTGACCATTTTACAAAGATTGATGGCTAATCTTTGGCAGGTTTGTTTGTAACAAAACATTAACTTACAAAATATGTTTCGATCTGCATCACTTAAAAAGCACATATTACGGGTTAAAATGTTGTTTTATGCTTTATACTCAATACGCAAATTCACGGTATCAAAAGTGCACGTTTTGACGAAAAAAAAAATTAAGCATCAAAATGTATGAACACCTACTACCTTGTATGCCCCCAGATCGAAACCCAGTCCTACGCAAATTAAAACAATATTTGTCTACTTTTTTACGGTTAAAATCAAAACCTTTAATTATTTTCGGCAGTAAAATTAATTTTCATATACAGGGTGTTCCGTTTTAACCTGCAAAACCTCTATTTTCGCAACCGCTAGTTCTAGATGCATACTTCCAATTGCAAAAATGTTCAAAACCAGACCCAGAGTTAAGATATTGAGAGTTTGAAGGAAAAATAAAAATAAGTCAAAAAATAAAAATTTCAACTTTTTATACCGGCTCTAGGCACCTTAACTTATATTTAGGGAAATATCTCCATTGAAAGATATTACTAACACAAAAAATTTTACATTTGTGCGACCAAAACTCAAAGATATATTAGAGCTCAAAAATTTAAGAGACCATATAGAAGATTATATTGGAGCTTATCGCCCTTTCAGAAGAATAACAGGTTGTCGAAGTAAAAAAGCAAAATATTTATATTTTTCATTGCTGTTCAAAAATAAATGCAAATTTTATGCCATAATACGCAAAAACACACTACAAAACCTCAATCAATTTGAAGAACCACCTTCTATGCATACATATAATTTACGCAAGTTAAGAGTCTTGAGAATAATTTTTATGTGCCACAAACTAGAGGATACTCGGATGCGTTAACAACAGAAAAAGGGACAAAAAGCATTGCATAGTCAGAAATCTCTAAACTAAGCTAACTTTCATTCATGTTGTTATAAAAATGGCGAGGGTTCCAATCCTGACCCTGTCTCCCTCCTTGGAACTGCAATAAATTCTCTTAGACTCTTGATCTTCAAATCCCCATAAACAACTGAACTAAACTGTATAACTAAAGCAGTGGTTGGAAGTAGCGCGCTACAAGTAACGACGCTACTGTAGTAGCTACATTTTTTAGTAGCTTGTAGTGTAGCGCACTACTTTTAAAAAAAAAGTAGAGTAGCGAGTAGTCCGCTACAAAAAAAAAGTAGTTTGTAGCGATTTCTGGAAACTACTTTTGAATAAAGTTTCAAAAAAAAAACAAAAAAAAAACACGCATTTTCAAACGAATCTGACTGGTGCAAGTCTTACGCGAGTAAAACTTGCACCAATCAGATTCGTACGAGCTGACCTCTGACATATAATTTTGACGCCATATGTTGTATCTGTTTGACGCCATTAGTTCGACATAGGAACTTTCACATTTTCCCAATATTCGCCTTGAATAGAGCATGGCTTAGAAAGAAAGAAACAATTTTTTTCCGTTTCATGCAAACTTTGCCCGTTAAGCAAAAAGCTTTCGGTATCAATGCCAGTTGCACATGCAGTCGAACTAATATTTAGTGCCCAAGAAAGAAGGTGATATAAGCCCTGCGCTTCCGCTCTGAAAATTTTCGTGTAGCGGGTGAGGAATTCGCGTCAGCTCCAAAATTCGTTTCTCGAGTAAAACTCGCTCTATAGACATTTCGCGTTAGTCTAATTGCGGTGTAGCCCGAGTGCACTGTTGTTAAAAATTGCACATTGAAGTAAAGTAAGTACCTATTTTCAGTCATGTTTCATGTTTTGGATAATTAGTAGTACCGTTCGGGATATTTTTCCTATTTCTTTATTTTGTCTTTTTTACTGATTGAGTGTTGATATATTAACAAATCAAAAGTCAATTATTAAATGTTGTGAGTTTTTGAGGTTGTTTGGTAAAATAGAAAAATGCTTTTATTTCATTTTATCAGGGGCGTAGAAAAGAGATGGTGTCCAGGTCCGGAACCCTAGCTTGAAGCTCAAAAGCAATCAATTCCTATGAAATATAAGTTCCTTTAAAATTAACTCATATAATGAAAATTTAAGTTTTTCTCTTTTGTTTAAAAGATGCATTTCATCATCTAAATCAATTTTATGTATCTGTATATCTAGTCTATGTAAAATTTAAATCAAATTACGACTAGATTTATCTCAATTTCAAGTAGCCGAGTTGCAATTCTTGAATGAAATACTATTTACTGTTAGCAAAGGATTAAAAATTTGAAGGTTGAATTCCTTCCACTTTTAAATCCTTTCTTGCAGGAAATATTCGTGCAAATGGTAAAAAATGTTTGGATTGACGAATCGTTTCAGTAAAGGAAAGAAAGAACAAATAATTTATAGCAATATTCCCTGTTCAAATGAGCCAATATATCAATCTGAACAATTTTTTAATTTTTTCATTTAATCTCAAACGGTGTGTATGTGTAAGTTATTTATTTATTTATATTTTAAAAAGTAGCGAAGTAGCGACTACATTTCAAAAGTAGTTTGTAGTTGCTACATTTTGAAAAAAGTAGTTGTAGTTGTAGTTAACTACATTTGTGTTAAAGTAGTTGTAGTTGTAGTTCGCTACAAAAAAAATGTAGTTTTTCCAACCACTGAACTAAAGTATCTGCAACCAAAAATATGTACGATTTATAACTACTGTTTATTAAAGCAGTTAATCAAGCTATTTGATATTCATGAGATAAATAGATAGATACCAAAAACTGCTAACTACCATAATTTTTGCCGATCATAAATTTTTAGTTGAACAAAGCATTTTTTTTTTAATTTACTTTAATTTGAACAGCTTTTTGCATCTCTTTAAATGAGAAATTGAATACATGTTTGGTACATGTGGAAGACTAAAAACCAAATTCTAAAAACCGGATACTTTGGCTCTTCCAAGAGCACACATAAATCTAATCCACACTCTCCCATATATATGAAATTTTAGTTTTTAAGATGCAGCAATAATTTGCAACGTCAGTTTTAGAGAAAAATCCAGAAAAGAAAATCCCGGCAGTGTTTACGATTTTCCGCTTTTATGTATGCTACTAAAACGGTTCCGACGGCACATTTCCGTGATTTACAACTTAGATTACGGATCTAGTCACTACGTTATGGGTTGAATTTCTTTTCCTAACAGGAATAAAGTGATAAAAAAACATACAGGATTCATTTTGACAAACACTTGCAGCTTTCTTTTCCTGAAAAACATGGATTGCATTTACAAAGTGGTAAAAATATTTCCAATTGCACTAAGCACTGAATAAATCTCACAGATACTCGCCAAATAAATATTTATCTATAAATAGTAAGATACGATGAATGAATATTAAAACCTAAATTTTTGGGAAAAACAACTATTTTAGAAGCAGTTTTTTCTTCTTTTTACTGTCTTCTATAGCTAATATATTGAAGAAAGTACTGGATTAGTGCAAATTTTCGAATTTTGAATTCTGACCGATTCGAACGTTTTGAGGTGTGTCGAGTCCATTTCGACAATTTTTGAAAAATGTGTGTGTGTGTGTGTGTATGTCACGTATGTGTGCGACCAGTTTTTTGTGGACGCTCTACAACAAAAACTACCGCATGAAATTGAACGAAATTTGGTACACATATGTGCCCCTATGTGAACTTGTGCCCACTGGTTTTTGGCACGAATTCCTCCAAGAGGGTGGAGTAATGGGACATTTCTTGAGTTATTCATGCCTACTATTCCCCAAGAACTAACTGGCGGAATCAAATAAAATTTAGTCCATATGTTGCCCCTAACAGGTAAAGGTGTTGATTCAGGTTTGGTGTCAATAGCTCAAACGAGGATTGAGCTATAGAATGTTTTTTTGTCGTCAATTGTGACTGCTGTATCTCAAGAAATAATGAACGGAATCAAACAAAAATTTATCTGCAAGTAGCCTTTAGAAGGGGGCGCAAAAAAAAAAAAAAAAAAAGGAGTGGCGCAATCAAACAGGAAATTAAATATTGTTCCTTTGTATTTTTGACGAAAAGGGTTTAAACCAATCAACTTTTACGTATTTTTTCTCCGTTTGGATCCTATCTGTATACATAGGTTTGCCAGACTTCTGAAATGTTCAACCGGGACACCGGAATGCCCCTACCCCCCCGCTTTAACGTCGCGAGTATTTAAAAGACACCCCTGGCTATCTTTAAAAAAAATTACTATGCTATGAGTAAATCGTCAACAATATGAACCTAAAGCAAGGGTAATATGAAATGACACAAGCAAGTTATTTTAATAAAAAGAAACACTTTAAATGAGGAATTTAAAAAAATGAACAATTTACATACGAGGGCTGTTCAGAAAGTATCGAGACTGAATTTGTTATGCAAAAACATACACACATAAAAGGTTTTGAGTCAATCTCATTCGAAATATGCTCCATTGACAGTAGCACTTGGCCCAACGATGTTTCCAGCCCTCGAAACATTTCTGGAACTCAGACTTTGGGATGCCTGAAGCTGCTGCGTCGAATTCTGTTTTACGGTTTCAATGTCCTGAAACCGGTGTCTTTTTAAGGTGTTCCTGATCTCGAGAAAGAGGAAGAAATCTTAAGGCGACACGTCCTGCGAGTAGGAAAGATGAGCTACTTGGGTTGTTCCGTGTTTTGTCACTAACTGCTGCACAAGATTGCTGGTATGCGCTGGGGCTGTCATGATGAAGCATCCAGCGAGCCACAACACAGGTCGTTTTCTGCGTTGTTTTCATCATCTCGTAAGCTTCGGCGCCCGTTTTACCGAGCTTAAAGCAAAAATTGATACAGATTCGCTGCTCCGTGTTTTCACACATTTTCTGTTTTCGAGGAACGCACGCAAACACTTCACATGAAGGAAGTAGTGTGACTGAACGGCACACTGTACACACTTGCCGATTTTTGTGAGACGAGGTGAAATATGCGCGTGCATGATGCGCACAGTCCCACCGCTAGGAGGTTTTCTGGAATAAATAGAATAAACTCAGTCTCGATACGTTCTAAACAGCCCTCGTATACTTTTCATT
The DNA here is from genome assembly GCF_026930045.1 of Uloborus diversus. Taxonomy (NCBI): domain Eukaryota; kingdom Metazoa; phylum Arthropoda; class Arachnida; order Araneae; family Uloboridae; genus Uloborus; species Uloborus diversus. The sequence goes on along the minus strand of NC_072731.1, from coordinate 126,351,905 downwards.
GGCAAGGATTTTTTAAGAATTTTTTTTTGGTTTTTATGTTGTAAAAATCCTTTCAAGCTAATCCGATATTAATTTTTCATTTTAGTGTTACAAATGACAAAGTAATTATCCAAGACAATCCTTCCCAGTTCGCTGTTTTTGGTCATCTGTAATAAAATTTATCTTTTACCGGGACATGAAGTAAACCGGCTTTGACACCGGGAATATGTCTGAAATCCGGGACGGTCCCGATCAGGTTGACTTCTGGCAAGCCTATAAGTATACACAGGTTGTTCACCTATCGATGTTTTTCTTACTATGTATGTTTGTACGATCAGAAATGGTATTATTAAGTTTTGAAGCGAAAGAAATTTTTGTCAGATGGTTTGAAATTCTAATCGGCAAATATTTGTGTGACGGAAGTGCAGGGGCGAACAACCATTTTAGGGGGGAAGTCATGCTTAAGAATGCCCCCCCCCCCCTCATGAACGGACCAGCAGTTTTGGGTTCGAAAAATGTCTGAAACTGCTTGGGTGTCAAATTAAAGTAACAAATCAGACAGGAATAAGGGCCCTAAAGGGGCATAAACGTTAGAAATTAATTTCATAAGCAATGAAAAAGGGTAATATTTCAAACATTTACTTTCAAAATTATTGATGAATTGAAGAAAACTACTGAAATCGTTTACATTTTATTCATAAGTGTTTGAACATAACGTAGACGGGTAATTATGTCGACATTTTATGTGAGGGTACCCCCATGACCCTACCCTCATATCCGCCACTGTGGACATAACGCAGTTTTTTTTTTTTTTTTTGTACCAAATGTCGCATGTGTGCTTTTATTGCTTTTTTTCTTTCTCATTGTCCATGATTGCGGTTACTGCGTTGAGTACACGCTGTTGGTTTTCAACACAGCATCTGTTGAAATACGTGTTTATAACCAACGCATTTCAAGTACTCTTTAGTGTACTCGTTGTTTAAAATCTATTATCTTCATTAAAATATACAATTTTGTTGACAATATGCATGAAACGCCTTGGTGAGGGCTAGATCTAGGAACTGATGGGTTCGAATCTCAGCGCTCCCACGATTGAGTCTTTGTGATTGTCAGTCAGATTGTGCTGTGCGTCAAATAATAATTTATCTTCGTAAAAACGAAGAAGATTATGCAGTGACGCACATGTAATTTGATGCAAATAAATTCATTAAAAACACAATATGCTATTCAGCAGAGATGAATCCTGAAAATGTTTCTCTTGAATGATGAAGTTTCAATCATATCGCGTGTCTTTACGACAATCATTGTATTATTTTTTTTTTTTGGGGGGGGGGGGGGTTCTCAGAAAATCTTGCCTATCTTCATTCTTCAGCAACTTGTGAGGAAAATGCACTATAGAATATACTTCTATTGGCTTTTAGATGTGTCTTAAAAACCTTTTATCTGATTATTACAATTTCAATTCCATCCATATATCAGTTGGTAAATTTCACGACAATGGACAGCTATTGAAAGTTCCTAATTTAAAAATAGTTTCCCAATACTCTAACTTGGGGGGAAAAAGGATCGAGCCTTCTACAGACGTAAAAGAACCGGATTGATGGTAACAAATCTTATCACAGCTTACGGATTCGTGTAAGTAAAATGAATTATTCATCTCCTGATAAGACATTACCGGAGACGCGTTCCTTGATGTGAGTTAAAATTTGTCTTTCTTTTTCTTGGCACAAAAGACTTTTTACAAATAGAAAAAGGATTTCCTCGTTATATGGCTTCTCCTAACTCGATAAGTTACATAAAAGGGGAATTTTTCTTGTATCGGGATACATTGCACTCGTTCTCCAAAATAAAAGGTTTTAAGATCTTCAATGTTGTTCAACTTATTTGATAACAATAATTTGTTAGTGAATTTAAGGTCAACTTAAGAAACAGTGGTCGTGAGATTCAAAACTTTGGTCTTTTTGTTCCTCGTTACAGTTTTTTTTCCCAGAAAACCATCCAGTTAAAAAAAAAATAGAAAAGTTTAACATAACTGTCTAAAACATTTTGAGTCTTTGATGACATTACGTAATGAGATACGGAAGTTCTCTGTTATTCCAAAACTGATATGCAGGCGTTTTTTATTGATTATTTTTATTTATTTATCTACTTATTTTTGCCAATTATTGCTTCAGAATAACGTTTTCATAGTTCTGATTTTTTCTGCTTTTCACATTTTAACAAAAAGTTTTCATTCAAGACTGCAAATAAAATTTTAAATTTTGTAATTTTTTTACAAAAAAATCACCTTGTTTGGAGATTTGAGAACTATACAATTACGATTTATAATTTTTATGTAAGTAATATAAAAATAAATAATTGAATTCAGCTAGAAACATTTATGTTTCCATTATCACATTAAATGTAAAGTATTTAGAGCTATATGAATGCTATTTCATATTTTTCTGTTCTATAACTTGCATTCAGAAAAGACATTATGACTATCTTGCAATATTAAGGCTTTAGTGTGGATTGTATATTTCATTTACACGGGTATTTAGTTTAAATACAGAGCAGAAAAGTAAAAGAAATTACTCTGGTAATTTGGTGGTTGATTTTGTGATAAACACAAAACTAGACTGTTCATTGTTTTAGGTGCTTACTCACTTTACTTTTACTGTGCTCATTATATTAATACATGAACACCGAAAGCTGACCTTTCCGTTTTTTCTCTGCTAGTAGTTACAAACGAGGGGAATAAAACTTTAATCTTTTGAATTGCAATTTAACATAGATGTGCACAAGAAAAAAGGAGCTTTTTAAAATCATTTTTTAGTACTGATTTGAGCAATCTTTTTTCATGACTTTCCTAGTTTAGATAAAAAAAAAACCTTTGAACATTTCATTTTCATAATAATTGAAAGATCTGTTTTCTTTTAAATTTTTTTTCTGTTATGAAAAATGAACATTGTTTGAGCTTTCAAGTTGTTTAAAACTGTAAAAGTGTACAGTTAAAGAATAAGGAAAACAAAGCGCAACGATATTGAACCGTTTATTGTAGGCTGTATTTTATTTATTTATTTATTTATTTATTTTGCTCATTTGTCCATTTTTGAAACGGAGCAAGCAGTTTTTTTTTTTTTTTTTTTACTTTTGGTTCCTCTTCGCATTTTTAATTTATTTAACTTATTTTCTCTTTCTTTTGACGTGTTTCTTATTTTATTTACCGATTCAAATTTTAGATCGATTTGCTTTTCATCACTAGTGGCATGATAATTATCATAAAACTTCTAAAGCCCGTCGAGGTATGCATTTCTCATCATTTTCTAAATTTCATTGTTTTTTGTAGCATTTTTAATTTTAATCAAAATTATCACCTACTTTCCCTGTTTATTATATTAACAAATCCTTGTCTGAAAGATTTCAATTGGCAAACGTTTTCAAAATGTTATGTCTAAATTGATTTCAACATTTCTTCGTTACAACTCTACAATTATTGTAAAAGATATAAATTACATTTTTGTCAAAAAATATTTAACTCGCAGCGTTTTTCTAAATTTTGTTATTGTTTACTGCAATTTTAAGCTAATTTTTCTGATAAATCTGATAATATGGAGACTAAATAGTTTTCGCGTATTTAAATATGTTATCATTTGAAAGCTTTGATTTTTCTGCATTAAAATGAAATTTGTTTAAATCTTCCAGTTTTCTACGAGCTTTAAAACTACTATTAAATGTCTTACTCCGTTTTAAAAAACGGAATAAGAGACATGCATTAACTCAAAATGAACTTGGCAAAGGATTTTAATTAACTTTGAAAAAAAATCATAATAAAGATGCACGTAATTCATATTCGCTGCTAAAAATACCAATCCCTTTTGTTGTCTTGGTTACGTTCCTTTGCTTTTTTTCAAAAATGTGTTTTCAAAATAGCAAATCAGGTTATTATTACACGTAGCAGTAAAATGAGAACGTTATTTTTTTTAACAACAGCTTTTCTTTTTCAACTTCGTTATTTTGAAGAACATGCCATTTTGCTTTCTAAGCAAGAACATACAACATTTTCGAATGATTAAAAATGAAATCTGAACGTCTCTTTTAACTCAAACTTCGAAATCCTTTTTAACGTTTTATCTGAAAATTACTTTCTCAAATATTACTCCGGTTGCTACTAGTCGCAACAAGCATTTATTATGGATAATCGATAACACAGATACCTGCTTTTAAAATTATAACCGTAGTAGTAACGGACAAAGATTTAAACAGTTTATACGTTCCAAATCACGAGACAGCGAAACAAATTGAATTACGCTAGAGTTTTAATGGGGAATGGAAATTGACCAGCAGTGTATTCACGTTGGAAGGTTGGACCTACGCTTCCCAATCGATGGAAAACATTTACAAGATTTAATTTTATTACTAACTAATTTGTATAATTTAATTCCTTTCCAGGGTTATCTTCTGATGTGCAGTCAAATACTGAAGGGCGCTGCAAATTTTATTAAAACTAGTTCTATGACAAAAATATGCTGGCTAAACATTTGAAACGAATAATTTGCAACGAATTATCATTAATTCATTGTAAAATGTAATAATAAATCTTTTTGTCTCTGTTATATAAATTGGAATAATAGAACCTGCTGATACAACTCAAACTCAATAATCTTTCATCGTGGTTCAAGTCATTTTATCGGCTGATACCAAGTTGAACGCCATGAGATGTCTTATTTTGGTATCTCCCCCCCCCCCAAATATACATACATTCGTACAAAGTAGAAATGTACACGATTTTGCAAAAAGTGTCCGTACGCTTTCAAAAACTAGAACTTTTTCAAATTTTTAGAGGAAGATCCCGCGAATTGCTCTGTAACTTTTTACACATAATGAATATGCTTGAACTTTTCAAATAAAAATACACTTATGCACTCATTTAGGGGATCAAACCAAGTAGAAGAAGTAAAACAGTTTTTTTATGAGCCTGCTTCGTAAATGGCAGGGAATGAGCTCTAAATTAATGAAATTAGTTTTACTTGCTATGTAAATTTATTCTATGGACTTTCGCAAAAGTATTATTCATCTTGACCAAAATATGAGCATTTCTTACAAAAATGCCTATTTTCTTCTTAAGTCTTTGGCTCATAACCAGTTGGAGAATTTTCCACAACATACCTCACCAAACTTTCAGAAAACGCGAAAGGTTGAAATAGGTATAAATGTTGAATATTCGACAAAATATGAACATTTGAAGGAACATATCTGTCATTGCGTATGTGAGAAAAACAGCAATTAATATTCTTAATAACTTTGCAGGAAAGTATTTTTTGGTAACTTATAAAATAATAATAATAATAATAATAATAATAATAATAATAATAATAAGTAAATAAATTATTAAAATCCGGCTGTGTAGCATAAAAATGTTGGAATATATTTCCGATGCAATGAGCTGTATTTCAATAATCCTCATAAAGTAGATATATAGGTGGTAAAGATACTGATGCGCGAAATCAATCGGATTTTATCACGACTCAGCAGCGTAATAACACTGAGGGATCTTGAACAAGCGTTGCTGATTTGTGATTTAAAGATTCATCGCTTATTTAAGAATTATTGAAACACAACTTACCTATGCCTTTATAATTATAACACTTCAACGTTCACAAAATAGTTGTACATTACAAAAAAAAAACTTGAAAAAATGACGGCTATATAATAATAGTGGTTTCTTTTCTGCAAGCAAAAGTTACCTTCAACCTTTTAGGTGTAAAGACTCTCCCTATGATTTTAACAATTAAGATAAAGATAATAAACTAAATAAACAAACAATATTGAAATTTTATAATTTTTCAAAGCTTTTGCCAACTATTAAAAAGCGGAAGCATTTTAATTTTAAAATTACAATTATTTTTCATTGCTTTTGGCAAAAAACTAGGAAAACAGAAGTATTTTAACTTCATGATTACTATTATTTTTCATTGTTTTTGGCAACCGGAAGTAAAACACGGGCATACTGACGAAAGCTAAAAAATAGAGCAGCAAAAGAATGTGAAAACTTTTTAAAAAGTCATTTAATTTTATCATTTTTACATAAATTTTTACAGTCAAGGTCATTATACAGGCAACATGCGGAAATAAAACGAAATGAATACATAATCTAGACACATAATCACAATTTCATACTCATGAAAGATAACATTTATTTGACATAAAGATCGGAAATGTAACGAAAACATGCAGGATATTTAAAAAAAATTCAGCATCCTTTTTTCATACAATACATTATTAAACGATGAGTTATTTTTAAAACACACACTTTTCAAGTTGCATGGCTAAGTGCAATTTTTTTTCCAATTAATTAAAATCTGTTTATTTTAGGCATACGCTTAACTTAATACTCTAAAAATATGAGAGAAAGCCAAAAAAAAAAAAAAAATTATACACATTTCAAGAAAACTTTCATCTATGCTTAAAAATTCAATAATAGGAAACTGTTAAAAAACGAAGGTTACTTCAAATGATTTTTATATTGATTATGCTTCTTTTTAAATAAAGATAAATTTTTGTGGACTCAGGTTTAAAGATTGATTTATCAGAACAGAAACGTAAAGATAGGTTGAATAAAGTTAAAACGTGGCAACATTGCATTTAAGGATCTGATTGAGAAAGAGAAACATGTTCCTATCATAGTTCTCAATAGTTTGATTTGGGTATACATATAAGATTATGGCACTTGTTTCAATTGAGGTCATACCGTTTGTATATTTTTAAACCCTTTAAAATGCTCATGCGGCGTATATTCTTACCCTTGAATGTGATATGTTGAGCGTCTTCACTATACATAAATACATAACCATTAAAATAATTTTACCCGATATTTGTTAGCACCTAATAACATGTGTTTTTAAAATTTAAATGATTATATAATTTTATGAACTCAAATGTTTTCCCCTCAAAAAATATTTTTTTTTTCAATACATATTGATAAAACAGTATGCGCTATAGGCGTATTGGATGGAAAATCTTTAAAATCAACTTTTGTTTTAGAGGAAAAAAAAACCATAACATTTTTTCGTATATTTTTTTATTCACTTTGCTACTATTGCGACATGGATGAAATCTGATTCGCTAGTTAGCAAGTAAAAAATTTTTAATTTCATTTGGTACGCAGTTTTAAACCATTATTCAGTCAAATTTCTGGGTTTTCTAAGAAGCTTTCGAGCTTTACAATAAGGTGATATACATACAAGGGCTGTCCGGAAAGTAAGTACCGATTGGGAATAAAACGCATACAACGACATTATTTTTCAAAACAAAATATCGATAAACATGGAAGAGCATCTCATAAAATACTTTTTTCTACATAGCTGCCCCTATAGTCCAGACGTTGTCATTACTGGAAACCATATTTTCTATACCCTTATCATAGACAGATGTGACCAATGAAGGTGGCCTGTTGAGTGTTGAACACATTGAGAAGAGATTAAGTGGAGGGAATGAAGACATTTTCTGAAGCAAAGCTCCCAAGTCACGTGATTGGTTTTAAAACAAAGCATTGGATGAAATCAGGTTTCTTTCGCTAGTTTCACGCGAAATATGTCAATCATTCGTCGTTGTTGTGTCACATGACTTGGCGTCTTTGCCTCCACTTTTGCTAAGCCAATGATTGGACTTGATCCCTCCATTTACTAATGCATGCTCTAAGGTTGAACACCGTTTTTTTTTTTTTTTTGCATCGTCACCATTGTCAAACCAACTGACATCAAAATTATGTTTCAAGCTCACGAGCAATTGGAAATTTGAAAGTGTGAGATCGGGGCGCTAAAGTGGGTAAATGAATTGTCCCAAATCAGGTTTTTGAATCAGGTTTTGAGAGACACCAGCTGAATTGCACCTTCTCAATTCCAAGAGTTGTTGAGCTATAATTGTGGTTTTGGAGGAAGGCAATTTGACAGCAGTGACGAAGCGCAAAACGGAAGTTTAACAGTGTTGCTTCACTGGTTGCGCCATTCTATCACGAAGAGAAAGGCTGGTCTTCCAATATGACGAATGTCCGTTTAAAACATTCAAAATTGCACTGTTGATCTTTTACTAAACACGTATTTGAGAAGATTAACGTTCGATTAGAATTTCAATTTGTACATTATTAAATCTGGAATCTTCCACATAAATGCTTTAAACTATTAAATGACAGTAAGACGCTTACAATAGTAGCAATCCTTGAAGTAAATATCCTTTACGTTACGACACAGAAAATAAATTAAAGTACATATACTCAAAGAAAGTTGAAATTGATAAAGCTTGTTTTGCCCCACAAAGTAACAAACAGCAAAATGTTTCAGTTTAAACAGCAATGTCTGTAAAGATTGATATTGGATTTTATTGTATTTGTTATGCAATAGTATAGAACTTCATGAATATTAAACTGTATTACAATTTTTAAGTTTCTGTAACATAATAACTTAAAGTACCAGTGAAAGGTAAAACTCTCCGACTTATTTTTTTATTATTTAGAAGCTAAACAGCTTCACATACATAGAGGACTGCGTGCCTAGCGCCTTGCCTCCGGACACACACGGGAAAGATTTACAACACAAGAGAAGGAAGTAACACCCAAGGAACCAACGGGAACCAAACCCACGACCTCAGGCTTAGAAAACGAAGCTTCTACTACAGAGCCACGGAGGCCCATCTCACCGACTTAAAAACATCAATATTTTTTGTACGAGTATCTTTGGCATCATCCCTTTTACATATGATTGGAGACCGCACAAGGTTGAGTATGAGACATAGAACTTACAATGTATTGTGAGGCTCTAAGAAGTTGAGCTCCGACTCTAACAATGTTTACGTCTGTTTCGGAAAATAATGAGGGGTAATTGGCGCTAAGTTGAGTTGAGAAACTTTCTTAGTAGTTTTTCAAAAATATTCCAACTAAAATCCGATCCAATAACACGTATTTTTTTCACTAAACTCCTCTAAAACAGGTTAATATAGTCAAGGTCACAGCTCAACTAACCATAGCTGCACTATATGTTTGAGCCAAGTTCCGGTAAGAGGAAAACTATTTAGATATTGATATCAAAACACAAACAGTTGTAAACGAATAGTAAATCCTTTTTATGTTTTATGTTTATATATATAATAAATTTAATTCTAATCTCATGTTCTGACTAACAGATTACGAATACAAATCATTTTCCTTTTTACAAATATTAAGCGCGTAAAGATTATTACTACAATGCAGTCTTTTACTGCTTCAATGCAGCAATAAATATCATCGATGAAAGTAGTTTTGTAACTGCCACTGACTTACAATAAATGATTTTCAATTTTTTTCATAAAATTCTGAAGGGATCGGTTGTAGTTTGTTTATTTATGCTTTCTTTATCTCTAGAGTTACAGGAGTTTGAAATTCCCCTTTTAAGGGACTTTTGCATCTTAGATTTCGAATATCATTCAATTATTGTAATACAGTATTTAAACTAAAAAAATGTCTGCATTTAATTTTTTGTTCTGCTGTTTCCAATGTCTTAACAAAAATCCTTATACAGTTTACCTAATTTGCAATTTAAAATTAAATCAAGGGTAAATGTCACTTTTGAATTTTAAATTGTTGAAATTTAAAATCCAAAGGAAAACACGAAGTTCAGTTAATCACCTTTAATTGTTGTTTGCATATAGCATATACAGGGTTTTTCATTTTAACCGCAAAATCTCTATTTTCGCAACCGTTAGTGCTAGATGCATACTTCTAATTGCAAAAGTGTTCAAAATCAGATGAGGAGTTAAGATATTAAAAGTTTAAAACAAAACTATTAATGAGTGAAAAAATACAAAATTTAACTTTTTATACGGCCCCTAGGTCCATTAACCTATATTTAGAGAAATAATCTCCATTGAAAACTATTACTGACACAAAAAACTTGACATTTGTGCGACTAAAACTCAAGGAGATATTCCAGTTAAAAGTTTTAAGGGACCACACAGAAGTTGAGATTGGAACTTATCGCCCTTTCAAAAGAATGACAGGTTGTCAAAGTAAAAAAAAAAAAAAAAAAAATAAGGTATTATATTTTTCATTGCTATTCAAAAATAAATGCAAAATTTATGCTGTGATACGCAAAATCACATTGCAAAACCTCGAACAATTTGAAAAACCACACTCTATACGTACATATAATGTTAAGCTCTGGTTAACCGCTATATTTTGCACCAAAAGGTGTTATTGACGGCGAGTGTAAAGTGGTGTAAATCACAAAACGCTGCGTTTCATACGTCGGTGAATATTGGTCGTACTAATATCAAGCTTTTTGTGTTGGAATTAATTTTCAATGGAGCTTATTTCTCTAAATATAAGTTAGGGGACCTGGAGCCCGTATAAAAAGTTAAATTTTATATTTTTTGACTTACTTTCATTTTTACTTCAAACTTTCAATATCTTAACTCTGCATCTGGTTTTGAACATTTTTAAAGTTGGAAATATGCATCTAGGACTAACAGTTGCAAAAATAGAGGTCTTGCAGGTTAAAAGAAACACCCTGTATATAGCAAGTTAGAACAATGTCAACGTCTTTTACTATTATCTCTAGCATTTCATATTGATTCTTCTAGCTTTAAGTAGTATGGCAATATATTGAACACTACTTCACAAATTGCAGTCAAAAAATGAACTCGTATTTCTAGATGTTGGTACTAGTTGATTTTTTTTTTTTTTTTTAGCATGGCGAAGATTAAAAAATACATATTTCTTAAGTCTTCAAATTTGGATTTAATAGTTTTTACTCTTCACCTCAAAGATTGATTGTAATCAACAAGATGTATTTTTAATCAGCATAATTTCTCCAGAAAAATATTTCAAATTCACCAGCTATAATAAATCCTATTGCAAAACATGTACTTTGTTGGCACTGTTTTTGTGAGTAACGTAGCTCTACGTTAAACTCTCAAACACGATTTCATTGAATAAGAAAGTTAAGAACTTAGGTTTTAGAACTGACTTTTTTTTCTTAAGATGATTTAAATATATAGTGTCAGTGTTGGAGCACTTGTTATTAAATTATAGGCTATTGCTCTGCGTGGGTATTTTTTTAATTTGCGTGGTCCTGGTCAATAAGCTCAGTTTGTATACTATCGTGCCGAGGTTGTTGTTAACATGTACTATTATTCAAACATTTATCGTTTGTAGGCTCTAACTCATAGTTCATCGATCAACGGGACTAGTTGTGATCACACTGGTTGTTGTTGGTCTCAGTTTTCACCAGGTACTTTTTTTGGTTCTCATACTTTTGTTGTAAGAAAAAAAAAAGGCTAGCAAATTTCTTTCACAACCATCTGTTTTTTCTCTTCTCTGTCTCTCTCAATGTTTTTGCTCAAAGTTTTATTTGTCCTTTATTTTGTATAGCAACATACATTTAAGTGATACAAATAGGTGTTTAATTATTTCATCAATCATTCTTTCCTAGATCAACACTAAGTTTTTCTTTTCTAGAGCTGGTTAAGAGTTTGTTGTCACAGCTATTTCAGATGATCCATGTAACAGTTACGGTCCTGGTTAACAGTTTTTCGATTGATAATTGTAAACAACTTTTCAGAATGTACTTGTCGGCTTTTTAGTATTTTGCTATCATTTGCTCCGTATCTAGACCAGAATACACAAACTACTGCTGTTGATTTTTGGCACTATTTAATAGTAAGGATATTAGGTAAAAGTCTCGATTAACGCGGTATTTTTTTTTCTAGTTCAAAACGCAGTTGCTTCAGTCGTCCAATAAGTTTCTTCTTTTGTCGTATGGAAAAAAGCCTTTAACTCGTCTTCATTCGCTTTCCGTAGATCAAATGCTAAAGAGTTGGCTTACTAAATGTTCGCATTACCACATATTCCCTCCAGCATGTTTACCTTTTTTAAAATACTTGTTTAACAGTTTAGAGCAATTTAAAAGAAATTAGCAAGTCTATTAAACTAAGCAAATCGGTTCTGTTCATGCCCCACTTGGACAGATTTCCCACTTGGACCAATCAATCTATGTCCCACTCGGACAGATTTCTATTTGCGATGACACTTTGGTCCTTTTGAGACATAAAATGCAAGTTATAGAAATAATGAGTTTCTACATTCACAAACATATTTACAAGTCTTAAAATTGTTTTAAACTCATTTGACTCCTGAAATGCACAAGCTCAATAACAGCATCGTTGTTACACGGTAAACAACATTTCAAGAAACCCACGAGTCCATGTCGGAGTAAGATCCCACATGAAAGTTTTAGTAAATAAAACGAGTCGAATAAAAGATTTCTGTTGCTCTAAATGGCTTCGTCTCGTACAGGTATTGGACTGTAAGAACCATTTATTGGACGAGTTATTGGTGGTTGGCACTTATAGTTGTTGCTGAGCCAAGTACCGCTCGTTGAAAGACTGATGCAGCTGGTTCGGTCTCGGACTCCACGATTGGCGTAAAGTCTGAATCCGGATTCGGCGTGTTCTGAGTCATTAAATCGCAACTGTCGACGTCCATTGCTTAGCCCTCTGCGGTCCTTCCATTGCTCGAGGTGATGACGGACACTCTTTCGAACCTGTAATAGAAATATTCTCAGAAATAAATTGCATCAAAAAATTCCATGGTTAATTTAACTTGTTTTCCCTTCGATAAAGCTGTTACAGTCTTCTCCAAACTAGGGCAGATGTTTCACATCGATGTATCTTAATATAATAAAAAATTTTGTGCGGACGTTTGTCACCATAAGGTTTTTAAACGGCTGGACCAATTTTGATCAAATTTTATGCGTGTAATTAAATTGTGGCAAGCATGGTTTTGAAGCGCGATGAAAAGAATCGGAAATGTTTTTGTTAATGAATTAATTAATTTAAACATTGGATGGTTATATCTCAAAAATGCTACGGAAATATGAGATGCATGTTCGAGGCGCCTGGGTACTCCGTCCCTTATCCTCAGGTGTGACTGCTATTGGAGAAATTCCCCGAGGGGAGAACATTGGCTGCTATTGGCAAGAATGGTAGCCGTTTATTGATCCTGGTGGTTCCAAGGGAGAACAATGTCGGAGGACAAGTGCACGGGAAAGAGGGGTTGAAAAGGTACATGATATGAGAGAGAGAAAAGAAAACAGACAGATTAGTCAAAGTTGCTAAAAACTTGGAGTATGGAGGATAATTTATTTAAAATATTTTCCTGACTTTTTAAGATAGGGAGGATTAACTTAAGGGCAGTTATGAGTTTATTAATGTTAATTAATTTATTTATTTCTTGAATGACTGAAAAGAGGTCTGAGAAATTTTGATCTGGGATATTAGTGAGATTGGGGTCAGTTTCAGTGGTTGGAATACCGTGTGCAGTATGGAACGGCGCTAATCCACACGGGCAGTATCCCGGTTGAAAAAGCGTCGTTTGTCTAGGATGATCTTGGGCTTCGGGAAGGCCTTGCAGCCCCTGTAAGAGACTGCATGGTTCTCTCCGCAGTTTGCACAACAAGATTTATCTTTAACGTGCCTGTTAGGACAATTTGCCTTGGTGTGCGCTTGACCGCACACCACACATCTGACTTGCCTGAAGCAATTCTCCACCAGGTGGTTAAATCTCCCAAATGATTAATATTTATTTTAACCTATTGTTGAGCGAGAACTGAAATAAATGTTTAACCCATTGCCAAAGGACAATAAGAAAGTCATCTCTGCTTTTTGTAATGAAATTTCCTACTGTGGTAATGAGATAGAGTGAAGCCTTCATATCTTGAAAGCAGCAATTTTAGGTCCAGTGATATATTTTAAAGCAAAGTACTGAAAAAAATCGGGTTTCTTTCACTAGGTTCACGCAAAACGCGTGTTTTTCATCGTAGTTAAACGATGTGACCGGATCGGTGCTTTAGGTTTCCCTAACCAAATGATCGGAAAGTACCGTACACAACAATATTTGTTTCTCGGTTGAAATCCATCTGAGTTTTGGCACCAATGGCAGGAACACTTCAAGGATTACCAAACTCATCAGTACATTATTAAAGGAAAAGATAGTGGAATTTGAAGACGAAACAAATTTTATTTTCGTCCAGATAAATTACAACAGGGTAGTTCTGTACACACAAGATCAGTACAGTGGAAGATTTTTATCTTTGGCGGAAAGAACAAATCAGGCAAATATATGAAGTTTTCGTTCAAAAGAAGGGGCCGCTAATTGGTCAGAGTTCGCTTCGCTCACTGACCGGCTGTATTACAGGAACGTGGTGGCTTGGTGACATTGGCCATAACAATACAGATGCGTGATTATTTGTTTACTACTCTTAATGTAATTTATTGTATTTTTTGTTTACTTAGTGAAATATTTTAACTTGCAAAGAATTGTTTTTTGGTTTTTAAAGAGTGTTAAGTCATTTTAAATGAAGAACGTGTTTATTTTACATCGGAAGATCGGAAGGGGGGGGGGGGTGATTTTAGCTTATTCAGAACTGTTTTTACCTTTATCATTTTTAAAAACTATATCCATTGGATTATTTTATTCTTTTTCATATGGGGGGACGTTGCAGCGGGATTTCTCGTTTTTTCTAGATGGGTAATTAGTTTTTTATACTTAATATCTGAGGATTATTTTTATCCTTTGAGTATGTCTGAAGGAACAAACCATACAATCATGAAAATCTTTCAAGTACGCGAGAAAAAATAGTTGATAAAACAACTGATCAGTGGGCAATAGATAAATCAAGTTATAATAAATATACGCATTCTGACACCAAGCAGCTTAAATTATTTTCTATTTACTTATTTTTTTTTCAACAAAACGATTCAAATACTTGATAGTTTATTGAAATTTTTCAACTTTTCAACTTACAAAGTTGAACAGAACAACGTCTGTCGGGTCCTCTAGTTATAAATATACAGTGAGAGGTGTTCGTCCAGAACTTATAGAATCTTCATTACAAAAACTAATATCAGTTTTGTAACGGAGCCTTATCTAACCTTGTATTTGAAGCCTAAGCTCTCAATTGTCTTACTATCCAAAATAGTTAGAACATACCTTTTAAAGGCCATTATGATATCTTACCCGACTTCAATTTTATTTTGTACAAATAATGTATAAGTTATATATTATCCATTTTATTGACGTTTCAGAATCCTTATATTAACTGAAATAAAGAGTAACTATTTTAAAATATTCTGCCCCGCTCCCCTCACAGCAAACTTCAATAGTATATTTCAGAGTGTAGGGCATCAAGGAATAAAAAAAAGAAACTTTTTTTAAAACAAAATATGGCTACGTGGAATGAATACGAGTAAGTTATTTATTCTTTAAACTATTAACAAGAAGTTCCGTCTAGAACTAAACGAGCCTACTTTCCCATATACCCATACTACTTTCTAGTACCTGATCAATATTCTCAAAAATAGCTAAAATCTCAAATTGTTTCAAACATATTTTTTTTATAATTTCAAGCTGATTTCAAGGAATAAAATATTCCTCACTCATCTAAAAAAAAAAGAAAAAAAAATAGCAGCACCTTTTAAACAAAGCAGCTAATACACTTTTTTCCATTAAAAAAATTCTTTAACAGCTTTCAAAACCAAAAAATAATAATTAAAACTAATAAGCTCATTAAAATAAATACAACATATCAAAAAAAAAAAAAAAAATCGTTTCTGTTCCCCTGTTGACAATAATAATTTTTTAAATGAATTAATGCACTTACCAAAATAAATAAAACCAATAAAATGTCAACTTAAAGAAATAATTTTCATTGTCAAAAAAAAAAAAAAAGAAAAAAAAATCGTCTGCGCATATTGTTATGTAAAATCATAAGTGACTTCGTGTTTATCCGCCGAAAACTGAATATCTAAATTAAAACTTTAGCGTGAAAATAAAAGCAAGTCATATCAGCAATAATTATTCCACAATTAAAACCATAGCTGCGGAGTCGGAGTCGGAGTCAATCTCATTTTCATATAAAGGCGTCGGAAATCCAAGAATATCCAAGAATCTGAGTCAGTCATTTGTCCTCCGTGTATATATTTTTGCCAAAACTACGAAGTCAGGGTCGAAGTCGGGGCGTCAGAGTCCGATTAATTGTCGGGCACAGGAGTCGGAGCCGGAGTCAGGTGCCCCTAAATTCTCGGAGTCGGAGTCTGGAGTTTGGCGTCAAGAGCTATTTCCAACAAAATTTGTTTAAAGTAAATCCGCCTTCAAGTACGGAATCTACATTGACTTTCAAGTTTCCCCGTAGTCGCTAATGTTAAAGGATTTGAACTGTTCAAAATTGAACGGAAAATTGTTCAAATCAAAAATATATTTTATGTACAAGTTTTTCATCAAAAGCTTTTTCCTACAAAGTTTGTTTGAAGAAAATTCGTGTCACAATTCGGAATTGCCTTGAATTTCCCCGTAGGCGCTAATGTTAAGTTTTTTGAACTGTTCAAAATTGAACAAAAAATAATTCAAATGAAAAAGTGAAGTATGGGAATGAGGTGTCCTCTCCGAGATCTCTCGAACAAAAAAAAGTTTGTTCGAATCGAACTATTCATTCAAAGTTATTAGGGGGGGGGGGGCGGACAAACAGACAGACCGACAGAAATTTTCCCCATTTCAATACCCTACTTTCCAATTTTTAATTTTTCGATATTTATTTAATTCTTTTATATATTTTGACTTTTTCTTGTTTTTCGCGATATTTTTGAGATGCATTAAGCCTTCTTTCATGCTTTTTTCTTCTTTCTCTGTCTTTTACTGGGAAAGTAGGCTAAAAACAATGTTTCAGTAATTTACAGAACTATTTTAAATTCAAGTTTTTTTTTCCCTTTAAAATATTAGTGGACAAAAATGGAAGAGATACATTTAAAAAAAATCTTCCAAAATAATATGTTCAAGTTGAAAAACAATGTAAAGTAAGAACGATTTCTATGCAGTACTTTACAAAGGAACTTAAATTCAACCAGGTAAAATTCAAAATTTACTTATTTTTATTCAAAATTTATATCACTTTTAAAACTTTTTTAAAGAAAAAAAAAAGAATTGAAAACAATATTGAAACTTCGATTTTTACTTAGAAATTTTATTTGTTGCTAAGAGCAAAAGGAATAAAAGTACTTCATTAAAAAGTTTATTATGAAAACGTTACATATTCATAATCAATCATATAAGAAATATTTCACAAACAAATTCAATTTACTTTGATTCATTCAATCAATCTCTCACTTTCGGCAATATGGTTCACTAGTTTTGGGGTGAGCAAACCTAGTCTTGGAGCATTATTACGCAGATTCTAATGACAGCATTACGCTACAACCATGTTAAGTTTGCCACAACTACAGTAACATTATTTCGAATTTTATAAATAAGTTTTTTTTCATACATAGGAAAGCGAGAAACAAAAACTTGATTTATAATCTACGATTTTCTCATCTTTTAGGCGCAAAAATTAATTTTTAGCCTTGTATAGGTGAAAAGATTCGTTTCTAGCGTCGGTGTTGATATTAAAATATCTGAATTCATCAAAAAAAAAAAAAAAAAAAAAAACAATTTATCAGGATTAAAGCTCTACACTACGATTTCTGAAATAAATAAATACCTTTGTTCTAAAAAGACGAGAGGAACGAATGTTTGTGTCATGTCAATTTGTGCTTTTGACGTTGTTATTTCTCTTTGACGAGAAATAACAATGTCAAAAGCACAAATTAAAAATTACTGCAATTGTTTCGGCGTTAAAAGGATTCAATGCAAAAGAAATGAGCTTATGAATGAAAAGACATCGGACAAAAGCCAAAAGCCAGATAAGCAAACAGCTTAAAAGGTAAAAATAGCGGTTTAACCAAACAACCAATGAGATCGGTTGTTGGTTCTTTATTGGTTTATAATTTTATCATTGGTTGTTTGGTTAATAAGATTGGTTGTTGGTCCTTTATTGGTTTATAATTTTCTTATTGGTTATTTGGTTAATCCGCTATTTTTACCTTTTAAGCTGTTTGCTTATCTGACTCTTGGCTTTTGTCGGATGTCTTTTCATCCATAAGCTAATTTTTTTAGCATTGAAAAAGGTGTTCCTTGTAACACCGAAACACGTGTCTGTAGTAGTCTGCAATTCGTTTTTTTTTTTTTTTTGACGTTGTTTTTTCTTACTTCATGCAATACTTATTATTTTGTTTTGCTTTAGGATTTCTGAGTTGAAGCCACTGGCTACCACTGTCACAAAAAAATGGTAGCCACTATCGGTAGCCGTTTTTTTTTTTTTTCTTTAAATATGCACGCAGCGCAAAGGTAAATAACCTAGCTAAGAAGGGAACGTTTTTCATTGTTGGTTTATAAAATGATAAGTTCGACTCAAGATAACTATAAAATGTATGGTCTGAGGCCTAAGAAATATACACACATAAAGAATATTTATTAAACTAGCTCCAAACTTCAAAGAAAAGTGCACAGAAAAACTTCAAAATTGCATATACCCAGATTCAAAATAGCAATGGGAGTCTACATAACTAGCGTTATTCAACAGCTAGAAAGAAAATGATCAGATTTTATTTTGGAAACATTCCGAAACATCGAATATTTGCCACTGAGAAATTGATTTTTTTTTTTTTTTTTTTGCTATTTTTCTAAGAAGAAATTTGAGTTTAACATATCGTTTTCTCATCTGCCTCTT
Organism: Uloborus diversus; assembly: GCF_026930045.1. Taxonomy (NCBI): domain Eukaryota; kingdom Metazoa; phylum Arthropoda; class Arachnida; order Araneae; family Uloboridae; genus Uloborus; species Uloborus diversus. Next base: position 126,333,318 of record NC_072731.1, on the reverse strand, counting down.
TCCCTTTCTGATCCAGAGCTCAACAAATAACATACATCGAAAAAAAAGAAGTAAACAACGTTTTATCGCAGAAAAATTTATTGTTTCTGGGGTTTTAAGGAATCCTTTTTTGATAGAAAATATTGAACGCCAGGAAGGCACTTTTTATGGAGTTGGATAATCAAAAAGTCAGTATTTTAAAAGAAAAATCAATCACTTTTTTATACAGAAGCACAAGTTGCCATTTTATTTTCACATAGTAAAAGAAAAACAATTACATTAAAAAAATTTAATAAATCATTAAAAAAAACAAAAAAATCTCCATTTCTTCGAATTTTCTGACTGGCTGCCTGCTTAGTGCATATTTTCCGATTTCAGTATATATATATATATATATATATATATATATATATATATATATATATATATATATATATATATATATATATATATATATATATATATATATATATATATATATATACTAGCCGCCTGCGGCGACCAGCTGGTTCACCTTCTTACGCCATTCGCCTTTCTGTGCAAGCAGCCACCTACGGCGGCTGTTTGGCTAACTTGTCATTTACCTTTTTACTTCAAGTTTGCCGCCTTCGACGGCTGTTTAAATAGTTTGGCAGCAATGTTAGTCAATCCATCTCTATCTTTTTTTTTTTTTTTGTGCCATTCACATTCTTACGCCAAGATTGCCGCCTTCGGCGGCTATCTACTTTTACGATCTATCTCTAAATTCTCTTATTCATATCTATTTATTGTAACCTCCCCGCCTATTTCCTAATAGAAACAAAGATCACTCGAAAACCGCTTTTTTTATTTAAGTAGAGCAAAAAAAAAAAAAGCTCAAATTCCCCGTAGTGTGCAAAAAATAGGGTTTGACAAAGATTAAAAAAAAAAAAAAAAATCTCGCTGTTTTTATTAAATTAAATTCGCACAACTATGAAATGCAACGTAATGTAGAGAGACACAGCAAAAGGTCCAGCTTGGGGGGGGGATGGAAAAAGAAATAAAGGCAATCCCTAAATAAAACAAAAAAAGGAAAGAAAAAAAGCAAGCGCTGCCGGAAAAACACGTGGTCATCACGTCATAAAATGTAGAAGTAAGATATATAATTTTAAAAAAGATTAACATTGCTTGCGATTAAGATTCCATCGTAAATATCGAATCGAAATTCAAGTAGTGACGTCACAAGTATAAAAGATTGAAGAACGCTTTTTTCGACCGATGCGTGAAAAGACATGATGTGCTCAGCATTAAAAAAATTATTTAAAAAAAACTATTGCGTATTTTTAAGAACTTTTTTTTTCTGAAGAGGGCGAAATGTTTTTACTATTGCCAACTTAAATTTTAGAAATGAGGCTTTGATACTTCTCGCAGGATAATATTAGAAAAAAGTAAAACCCAGAAAAAAATGAAAATTAAAAGTTTTTTCAAAAATTCATAAAAAATGCAAAAATTGCTCTATCTTCAAAATTTTTTCATTCATCATATTTAAAATTACATTTCCTACACTATAGTCTGAAAAATATTTGTGTGGTGCGATTGGTTCGGGGTCTGTGAGGTAAAAAGTACTAAAAAGTGCAAAAAAAACACACAAAACATTAAATAACTTTTTTTCTAATAAAAATATCAAAAATCGAAGCCCGAGGTGCACATCTTCGGCAAAAACTGCACTTGTATACCAAATTTCATCTTTCTAGGCGTTACCGTTTTCCCGGGAAGCGCGCCACACACACACACACAAACATCTTATTTTATTACTAGCCGCCTGCGGCGACCAGCTGGTTCGCCTTCTTACGCCAGTCGCCTTTCTGTGCAAGCAACCATCTACGGCGGCTGTTTGGCTAACTTGTCATTTACCTTTTTACTTCAAGTTTGCCGCCTTCGGCGGCTGTTTAAACAAATTTGGCTGCAGTATTAATCAATCCATCTCTATCTTTTTTTGTGCCATTCACATTTTTACGCCATCTACCTTTACGATCTATCTCTAAATTTTCTTATGCATCTCTATTTATTTTAACCTCCCCGTCCATTTCTTAATGAAAACGAAGATCACTCAAAAAACCACTTTTTTTGATTTAAGTAGAGCAAAAAAAAAAAAAAGCTCAAATTCCCCGTAGTGTGCAATAAGTGGCGTTTGACAAAGAAAAAAAAATCTCGCTGTTTTTTATTGAATTAAATGCGCACAACTATGAAATGTAACGTAATATCGAAACAGCAAAACGTCTAGCTTGGGGGGGGGGGGAGATGGAAAATGAAATATATGCATTCCCTAAATTAAACCAAAAAAAAAAAGGAAAGAAAAAAAGCAAGCGCTGCCGGAAAAAACACGTGGTCATCACGTCATAATATGTAGAAGTAAGCTATATATAGTAAAAAAAAAAAAAAAAAAAATTGACATTGTTTGCGATTAAGATTCCATCGTAAATATCGAATCGAAATCCAAGTAGTGACGTCAGAGGCATAGAAGATTGAAGAATGCTTTTTTCGACCGATGCGTAGAAAGATATGATGTGTTCAGCATTAAAAAAATTATAAAAAAAAAAAAACTATTGCGTATTTTTAAGAACTTTTTTTCTTCTGAAGAGGGCGCAATGTTCTTACTATTACCAACTTAAATTTTAGAAATGAGGCTTTGATACTTCTCGCAGGATGATATTAGAAAAAATATAAAACCAAGAAAAAAATGCAAATTGAAGGTTTTTTTCAAAAATTCATAAAAAATACAAAAATTGCTCTATCTTCAAAAATTTTTTCATTCATCATATTTGAAATTAAATTTCCTACACTATAATACATAAAAATATTCGTATGGTGCAATTGGTTCGGGGTCTGTGAGGTAAAAAAGTGCAAAAAAAAAAAAAAACACATAAAACATTAAATAACTTTTTTCTAATTAAAATATCAAAAAATCGAAGCCCGAGGTGCACATCTTCGGCAAAAAGCAGCACCTGTATACCAAATTTTATCTTTCTAGGCCTTACCGTTTTCCCGGGAAGCGCGCCACACACACACACACAAACATCTTATTTTATTATATGTATAGATATGTATAGAAGATATTATATATATATATATATATATATACTTTTTTTTTTTCCTTTTTAGTCCTCTTCAGCTGCAATTTTCAGCTCCCATGGCATTAAAAAAAAGTAATATTTAAAGCGAAAATAACACTAGTGAATAGAAAAGAACTTTTTGTCTGCATCCTGTTTTAAATAGTCGATTCTTACTAATTTTGGGTCGGGAAAAAACGGATATGGTTATCTATTTGTTTTTATTAGTTCTTGTTTTCAGGGTACATAAAAGCCCACTGGAAAAAGATACACAGCAACCACACATTAATTTAAAGGTAATGTTAAAAAGGAAAAGAAATGTGCAATAAATGTTAAGAGGTAGGTCATGTTTTATTAAACAATGCTTATTTTTCGGAAAGCAGTGGTTGCTTTTGGCTTATTGCTGATAACGCTTCATTTTCGATTGCTTTTTGTACGGAAAAGAGGGATCATCCGTTTGTAATAGTTCAGCAGCATTTGATGGGCATTAACTCAGCCCAATGACCCTGATATCTGCGTTCCATTGTAAATATATCTTGCTGAAACCTTTCCTCATTCTCACTGCTCAATACTTTAGCTTTTCAGCAAAATATCCTGGAAGAAGTGAACAAAATAGAGTTTCAGAGATACATCATTCATCAATAGTCACAGAACTTCCGTAGGGATTGTTTGACCCAACTGTTTTTAGTTATCGTCTTCTCTGTTGCTTAGACATAATTGTAATACAACCCTTAATGACTTCCTGGGTGTTTGTCTTCCCTCGCAAATTTTCTTCAAAACCAGTGATCTTCATAATTGCGCGTATTTGAAAGGCCGTTGAAAATTCTCTCCTTAGAATTAATTTCAATATATCTAGATTGGAAATTTCCCTGTAAGATACAGTTGAACTCGCTTTTAGTGAGTTCTGTTTTAACGAGAACTCGGATTTAGCGAGGAAATCAAAAACAGTAGGTTCGTGCAATGTTAAGTCTATGGGAACAAAACTCGCTTTTAACGAGCAAACCCCGCTTAAAATGAGCAATATTTTTGTAACTCATAAAATGTTTGTTGATTTCCTCCTCGGAAAAGTTTATTTTACCTTTAGAAACATTCCATAAACAATTTGAATTCAACCGAAAGTTAGATAAGAAGGCTTGTCAAATTTCTGAAATATTCAACCCGGACACCAGAATCCCCCCCCCCCCCCACCACCACCACCGTAGCAAGTATTCAAAAGTATACACACCTGTGCTTGGTTTTTAAAGTATTTTGAAGTATTATGAATAAATGGTTTCCAATTATGAGCCTGAACCAGGGGCAATAAATAATACATAATAAACATTTTATTCCCTACTGGTTAATATTTTAAAGTTACTTTAGTGAGAAGAAAAACTTTGAACGATAAAAAATTTGAACAACATTTACACGATCTTTGTATTGACTAGGACTTTCTTAGAAAGTATGTTTTATTTTTAATCATGTTGTAAAAATCCTCACAAGCTAACAGGTCAATGTTACAAATCTACGCCTCAGAGCCATATGTATTGGAAAATCGTCTTTGTTTACAGCTTTCACAAAGTTCTTCATTATCCCCAGCAGAATGAGCATGGGTGGGAGCAGAGATGGGTGGATCTACTAGAGACTGATTTTGGGAATTTCTCTTCCCAAAATTTAAATTCCATTTCGGGTTTAGGTAGTGAGATTTTCTATCCCAATCAGGTGTCGAAGTTTAAAAGACCATGAGTCCCAATGGGAAGGGGGGGGGGGGTATCTGTCTACCAGGAGAAAAGAACATTAGTGAGAATTTACTATCCTAGTTGACTCTTTATCTTGAAAACTAGAGCTAATCTCCACTTTTTGTGTTGATTTTCGTATTAACCCAGGCAAAATACTTCGGAAATAGCAATTTTTGAACCGGATACATTTTCGGGGTTGACTAGTGTTATCAAACACACACACACACACACAAACACACACATTGTAACGGTGAAATATTCCCTTTTTTCGAATTTTCAAGCTTATTGCGCGATCAGAATTAGTTATCTGATGACTCGCAAAAAAAACATCTTGTTTCTTTTCGCACCACTCGAATATATATAGATGCACACACACACACGCGCGCGCGCGCGCGCGCACACACACACACATATAATAACACTATATGACCAAAAATATTGGGACACTTTCAAAACTTTGAGAAAAAAAAAAGGGTTTTTGATGATCTTTCATTGTAAAAAGCTGGAAATGAGCTATAAATTTCAGAAATAAGTTAACGAACTGTGTAGAATTTATGTTTCTATTTTCGTGAAAGTATCTCTTTTACCTACGGAGATGTAAGCATTTCTTTCGAAAATACAAATTTTATTTGAAAGCTTTTGGCTTATAACACGCAGGAGTTTTCCATTAAACGTTACAAAACTTTCAGAATATTTGACAGCATACAAGAAAAATATAACAATAAAACTTGAAGTTAAAATATTGAAAATTTGACGCAATTTGAACGTTTAAAGCAATTGAATTTCCTCTGCGCATGATGCAAAAGATAGCATTTTCTAACCTTCATAATCCGAATCGCAAGTAGATCCTGCAACTCGTAATAAAATTCCAGCTGGATATCTTTAAAATTTTAAAAGATATCAACGATCTAACGAGCCGAATTTCACTAATTCTTGGATCGGCGACGAATGTGAGGGATCGTTCAATAATCCGTTTTTATCATGAATTACTACGGTTTGCACTTCAGACGCAATTTTCATAAAATCATTTTCAGTTGCACCGATTTTAAACGTGCGCATTTCCTCAGAAAGAAGTGATTGAAAACCACGTGTTATTGCATGCAGCATAATTGTAAGTTAACTCTCATGTGAATTCCACACATCGATTTTAGTCAATAAAATCTGAACCAGGACACGCACACACACAATGTTTGTGCAATTAAAATAACCAAAAAACAAATATGATTCCTTTTCAAACATTTTTAACTTCGAAATATATATTTCTCAATTCATCTAAGAAATCGGAGACCGAGACAAAAGAAACGGAAAGTGTTTTGCAAGATCAAACGAATTTCATAGACATGCCACCTGCTATCAGGTACTAATTTGTATCCGTTTACCAAGTGGCAACCGGATAATCTTAGTTACCTAGACGACGGGAAGTTGGAAAAATGTAAGATCATTAGTTCTCAGAGCACTACACGGAATGTGAGATATCCAAACGAGGCCAATCTCGAGTCGGACAATTAAGTCTCTGGAAGTTGAGGAAATTAAGCTAGATCAACTGCAACTTCTATTTTGTGACATATGAGACTGAGGTGACTATGTTTCTGAAGAAAAATAATGGAAGGGCTTATTGGATGAAAATGTAGCAGACACAAAAGAGTGAGTTTGGGGAAATGACTTTTAGAGTTTTTATCATGATTTGTTTCCCTACTTCATGTTACCAACATTTTTTCGTGAAAGATATTCTGCATTGCTAAATACAAAAGTCGCATTTCACTTCAAAAAGCTGCACTTTTTATCAAAATTAAATTACTGTCACCAGGCAAATATTTGTAGCATATTTTACATAAATACTATGTCTTATGATCAGTTGCAAATGCGATATATTTTTTAAAAATTCTGAAAAAGTGACATCTGAATCCACTATGTGACGCCGTACAATTTCAACGAGAAATTGCTCATTTTCAACTCAGTACCACTTTTGCGCTTAGTACGTTAGTATTCTACTGTTAATGGGGGGAGGGACTTTGTTCTTTAAGATTTGTGAAGTGAAACCCCGTTACAATGAAACATTTGCTTTAACGGAATAAATTTTGATCACATTACTTGGATTCCAGTTACAACGAACAAAATTTGCAAACCCTTTGATTTCGTTGTACCGATATTTCACTGCATTTTCACACTGTTATGTATCATCAGTGTCTTTCTAACCTTTCAGTGTAGAAGGTTCTTGTATTACCAATGGAAACAACTCTATTCGTAACACAAGAGAAAAGTACGTGTGTAGAAAACATGCTCAGTTGCTACTCCAAACTAAACTTTTCATTTCTTCTGAGATGCCACCTGACATGCTCATCTCCCCCCCTCCGTATGTCATCTGATGAAGATATTCTCTCATTACCATTGATTGCAGCGAAGAGAAATGAGTAAAAGCTGAATTATAAATGATTCGAATGAGAAAGGGAATTAACAAGATTTCGTATTGGAATTATCACCATTATGCTTAAAAACTCAGCACGAAAACAGAATAGCAATTAAGCTGGCAGAAGCATCGAAAATATATATTTTTTCATGTAAATGCGATGCGTGTAAAACCATATTTGTACCTTTGAAGGCACCGAAACTCTTTGAATTAAGAGTGTTACTGTGAGAAAAATAATACATGCAAATAATGGTTACCAAACTTGACTACATATTTATTGAAAACAAAAACTAAATACTCACCTCACCATTGAGAAAGCAGTAAAGTACAGCTACAGTGAAACCCTAAAAATGAGAAAAATAATCCCTTATTCAATAACGTAGGAAGTACAGATTTTAACACAAATTACGTACTCTGTATAAATACTAAATATCAACTCCGTTTTATGAAATACACTAAAGATAAAAATTTTGAAGGTGTTTGTTCCCTTTTACTTGAATTCAGGAAAAACCACCAGGAAATAATAATCAGCTCGCTTCGGCATCCATTGTGTGTAATTTCATCATTGTTAGGGGCCATCTATATGGAACAGCTATCACAGTACAAACGTTACGTACAGTACAAACGTACAAAACAAGTAGAAACGTTCTCATTTAAACGAAGATTGCTTTCACATCAGTAACCCCTATACTGCTACATTACATTAGCATTTACTTAGATTTTAAGAGACGGAGCAGCATCACGTTGGTGCCCCTCGCTTCAATGCAGCTGCCTGTGTGAAGGTACTCTTCGCTTATATAAGAAGTTTTGATTTTTCTATTTTGTTAGTAAGGTAACCTGCTTGCTTCGCTCGTCAACCACCGTTCGCCACCTCCGTGGCTCAATACCGCTTGACAAGAGTGACAATTGATGATTTTAATGCTTTTCAGTGTGTCAGGACATCCACGGATATCCCTAGGACATCTTTAAAACTAGATGTAAGGGCCCTTAAGGATTAGAGGACTGGGAAAGAGTGGAATCGATTACCCTGTCTGTCTTGTATCCAAAGGTACCGGTATCAACTAGAAGACATTGTCAGTCTGGAGGAGATAGGGTAACACACACACACACACACACACACACACACACAGAGACGCGCACTGGCTTTAATATAAGTAGGGTAGTCCGGAGCACGTTTACGCCGTTTTTTCAAAACCAATTATAAGTGAAGGCTAACAGTCATAACACAGATTGATGCTGCTCCCTAGGAAATATCCTCACAAGTTTTTGAGCATCAGTCGAGCTTCGGTCTTGCATGCAGAAAGAATAATCTGCTTTCTACCAAGTCCAGTAAATTTTGATTTGAACGTTTTGAAGCTTATTGTGAATAAATTATACTTAGTTAAGAAAGAACAAATATATAAAAATTAGCAGAATGCTTTTTTTGCACGTTAAAAATAAATCCAAACTTGGCGACGGGACAAGTTTACGCGTTGGCGTCGGAGCACCTTTACGCACGTTTTTACTGTGTCTTAAGTACTTTGCTGGCACTTTCTTGAGTAACCATCGCCTGTATCGATTAATTTTATGACTGCTATTATTTCAGGATGAACAAAAACGAGAGGGCATTATTCGACGCCACTCACTTGTGTGGAGAGCAGGGTGGCCTGAGCATAGGAGAACACGACTCTTGCTGTTCGGTGGGAGGGGGTGACGATGACCACGATGTAAGTGACACCCAGGAGGGGAATCAGCACCAGCAACGCTTTGGCTGCCTTCCTAGAATAAACATGATTTTCAAAATGATATCATGGAAATATTGTTAATTTCAGTCATAAGAGACCTTAAACGTTTGAGAAGTGATGAGAGCGGGATGGCAAAGTAAACATTCTAAACGCATTTCTCGTGTTAGAAAATATAGTTCCAATGCCACGAATGAGTTGTGCTAGAAAAGGGAATTTCGGGAAACGTACTTGCACTTTTGAAAATTAAACTCATTCACACTTTAACTGAAAGAAGACAGAATTAATAGCTTAAATAGTATAAAAGATGCTGTTGAATTAGACTATAAGAAAGTAAGTTTGCTTCAGAAGTACTCTAAAATATCGTGCATAATTTAATGATTTCACTGATGCCTAAAAAATTACAGAATTTTTATTCTTGATTCTTCATCTATACAACCATTCGTCATTTTATTTTTGGTTGGCCATGTTCGCTAGGAAACCTTTTTTGATTTTAATTTTGTTAGCTCATATCAGCTTGGATTTGGATCTGATAATATTGCTTATCATGACTTACTATCTTACCCCTTTTATTTTGCAAAAAATCATTTGTTCTAACTTTTACGGCTAACTAGATCCACCTATCAAAGTCTGTTTGAAACATTACATAGATATTACTGTAGTATAGTAATATTGTACTGACCTTGATAACTGCGAAATTCGTACTTTCGTGAGAACAAAAAATGTTTACGATGGTATTGAAAGTTTAAAAAAGAGGCTCGAAAATATTTTGGATTGTTTTATAAATTGGTCTATAGTATATGAGGGAAAAGCACCTAGTTAGTAAAATACAGCTTTTAATGAGAAAAAGGTTAAGCATAAATACATAGTTAAAGTATGGCACAACATAATTAAACTTTATTGCATTCAAATAAAGCTTTTGTGAGAAAAGAAATTAAAAAATTCAATAACAAAGAGAAAAAACATCACCTATTTAGAATAATGTGCTCTTAATGGATGATGAGTCTTTTCTCAGCTAGCATATTAAAAGTAAGCCAGTTATACAGGTAAAGGTGAACAAATGAGGTATGAAATGCACTCCAATTTTTTTTCTTTTCAAAGTTAAAATACAATTCTGAAGCAGAAATAACAACTAGTTTTGGTTAAACAACTTCTATTTCCGATAATTTATAGGATATTATCATATAAGTGATATATTATAATGCTTCAAGTTCTCTTTATGCATTTCTTCTCTAAGCAAACAAGGCAAAAAGCAATTTTTATTTCTTGAGTCTTTGGAAGCTTTTTGAAGACAAACTGGCATGATGCACTAGCAACTTTTTACATTCAATGTATGGGAACAAAACGCTGAATAATATTCACTATCTTTCTTCCTACCAGTTAGAAGAACAATAAATCGCTTTCTATGCGAGATACTTTTAATTGCCATGAGCGTATTATCATGTTCTTGACATTGTGTTTCTAAAATCTAATTCTAACTGTACATATGATACTAAATACGCATCTCATTGAAAAAAAAAAACTTTCCAAATAACGTAATATCACTTTTTGAAACCAAAAATTATACCACCGAGTTTTTTTTGCCATTGTTTTTCTGGGCATTAATCAAAGATTTTAAAGAGATCAACCTAAAAGGTTTGACTTTGCTTTTCATATACGTTCAATAATTCGATGAAAACTTTGACTGTACTAAAACTTCGTGAAAGGGTTTTATTAATAAGAATAAAATAAACAAAATTGATTTTTTTATCGCTCTTTTTTTGCTCGCTATTTAAAAAATATATCTTCGGATACTTACTTTATATGATAATTTGAAGCGTGTTTTGGATTCGGTACTAGCCGGGTCCTATCAGAAAAATAATTGTGAAAATAAAAGTCGAACACAATAATAGAAAACTTAAAGAAAATAAGAAGTAATGTTTTTTCATTAAAAAAAATAATAACAATAATTAATAGGACAGAAAAGTAAAAGCAGAAAGCAGGAACTTGCAGCCCAAATAAGGTAAATAATGCATTCTTTAGCCAAAAAGAGCAATTGTTTTTTCGTGTAGCAAAACATTTAAAACTTCTTGCTACCTACGTTCTGATGCTGCATTACAACAAGATCTTATATCGAAAATCTTGAAAATAATATATAACAAGATAAATATTTAATTTTAGAAGAATAACTTAAAAGAATTTCCTGTTTCTATGGTACTCACAAGTTTAGTAAACTTTATCAAGTTTAAACTGTAATCATGGTTAAAGCTTGTGTGTTTACTAAATATCTAGTTTAAGCGTTGCCCAAAAAATTTCTAAATCCAGTCGAAAACTTCCCAAGGAAAACGAAACAGAAACATAAAAATTACAAATGATAGTGATAAAGAGATCCATATTGTGCCTAACGAAACAAGCGCTATCAGTGCTTAAAAGGAAGTTCAATAGGAACCCAGCCATTCGCTTTGTCTAGTGGTCAAAAAAGTTTGACTACGGTTGGGGAGGTCCTGGATTCGAATCAAAGCTCGGGCATGGATGTACCTTCTATCCTCTTCTTTCATTGTGTGAATGGTGGCCTGTAATATAAACGGGTCTTTATAGCATGTGTGTACCGTGGAAGCCGGACCTCACACCAAATTATGGTACAGTTGGAAAAGCGAAGCAGCGCATCCCAAATTTCTAACCCTAATAATAAAGTTAACTTTGTTGTTATGATTTTCATTTGCGCTTTTCATTACCTTGTGTAGCTTTGCTTCCGCCCCCCCCCCCCCCCAAGAAAATGCTTCTTGATATCCTTTTTCTTTAAAGCACAATTCAAAGGAAAAAAAAAAGTTCTTTATCTCGTAGTTTCAAACTTTTATTAACATTGGAATTGAATAACCATTTCCCAGTAATCTCATTTTATAGGCCTGTTGTTGGGGCAAACCTAACCGTCGCAATTCTGTGATTAGGAACTGCGTAACCGCCACTATGCTGCCACGTTAGGTTTGCTCCAACTACAGATATAAAGCAGCAGGAGTAAAGCAATAATGTCTTACAAATTTATGTTCTTTGAAATCGATTATGAAAATGCTCAATCCGTTTTCAAAAATGAGGCGATTCTGAACACTCATAGGACCGAAAAGAACTTTAGATTATGGTGATGGTGTTCATTTTACTAGATAATGCATATGTATTCACCGAGACAATCAAAATGCTTTCAGAGTGTAGGCGTGTTCTCATGTATACAGTCCGCTGTATTCGAATATAAGGAGCCCTTATACATCATAATATGAAATATCAATTTGTACCTGTTGCGGGTATGATTGTACGGTGACACCCGCAGCAACAGTCACGTCCTCAACACCTTCAAATCAATATTTTTCAAGTACATTTTTTAAAAAAATAAAGTTGATGCTTCATATTATGATACATAATGGTTCCTTACATTCGAATGTATCACAAATAAAAACAGAAGTTTAAAATTTTCGGAATTAAGTGCAAATATATGCGTCAAAATGCCGCACCAGTGAAAATAGATTGAACAATGTGTAGTAATTTCATCATTGTATACTTTTAGCTATGTTCAAGGAAAGTGGGGAAATGAAACACTGATCTTTTTAGAAAAGTTTGCTATTGAAGTTAATAGTTATCACTTTTCCTAGTAAAGACTGCATGTAAGTATTTTTATGAACGGCTGAGTAACAGATCTAATTCAATAATGCTGCTATGATTGTTACCTGTACTGTTTGGACTCCACGCTGGTGGCAGCTCGAAGCTTTGTGATGAGGACCCACATGATTCTGGCTAGAAAATAGATGTTGATCTAAAAAGAAAGGGGGAGGAGGGAAAAATGATTACATGCAAAATATTTACATTAGTATCACTTTACAGTGTAAGTTATAATTTTAGCATGATTCAGTAACAAAGTAAAACCATCGTACTAAGCATAAATGAAGAACCAAAAAGCAAAGGAGTGTAAGTGGCAAAAGCAAATATTTGGAGAAATATTTGGGGCAAATCTGACCTGGCAGCGTCGTAATGCTGTGATTAGGGTCTGTGTAGCCTTCACAATGCTGCTAAGCTAGTTTTGCCCCAGCTATAGTACAAATGGTAGAAGAAACTCTATTGTTTAGAGTGTTGTTTGGAACAGAATGTAAAACCAACCCTGGTAAATGCTGCGATGCCGCCTGATATAGACAACCTTTTCAATGTAAGCGTACCCATTGGTTAAATGCTGCACAGATTTTATGCAAAACTTTAAAAATCCACTTACATCTATTTACTTCCCACTACCTCAAATATGAAAGAAGAATGAAATGCCAAAGTTTCGTTGTTAAAATAGAGTGTGTTTTCAATATCTTCCCATAACCATTCCTTGTTGTTTCAAAACTTCTGCACAACATTTCTGTCAATGACTTGTGCTTTAATCAATGTATTTTCAAAAATCCAGCGATTGATTACTTTAAAAAGGAGATTATAACGACTAAACTATCGATGCAAGAAAACGGTAGTTCAACTTCGAAAAAAAAAATAAATCAGGAAGCAAAAAAGAAAGAAACCTTATTTTTTTTAAAGATTTTGTGACTTAATGTTTATATCTAATTTTATATTAGAATTTACCCATATGAAATCAATTTTACGGAAATTTTAAGAATATAATGTTACGTATTTATTATTAATTGTCATGTACTGGATCTGCTCTGTTCTTTTATTAAATAAATGTAATAATCCCAATAGTATTTAGTTAAGACGCGAGCCTCGTAAGGAAACACACCATAGTTTCATAATGGTACATTAAATTCCAAAATAGGTACAGTTTTCCTTTCTATCGAGTCTTGTTCATATTCATCATCACTGCCCAGTTCTTCTTCAATTGCGTTGCGCTTTGCATCCTTTCCCTAAATCAGTTTATTAAAAAACCATAAGTAGTCTGGGGAAACGTATTTTCAACTGATTCCTTCACATCTTTAAGCTTATTCCTTTTAATACTCAATGCCCACGGTAAAGAGCATTTTCAGATCCTGGAAATGAAAAAGTGGTACTGTACAGCCCCAAACACTCGACCTAATGGGGAGCGAAAAGTGGTCGAGTTCAGTGAAATTCTGAGCACGGGCAACATATTTTTCATATGGAATTTTTTCGTCCGAACAAAGTGAGGCCGAGTTTTCAGACATCGTAGGGGTTATCAATAACCAAGTTTGTGAAACTACTGTATTTGATTTTCCAAACTTAAATGCTTTTTAACCACCTTGCGCACGGACAGTCCAGAGTTATATGTTAATATGCTTAGCATTATATGCTATCATTATTATATTCCTCATATCACTACTTAAAAGTTACAAGCTTAACACATTATTTCAACTCTAAGGTTTAACATATAAATCTCGTAATGTTTTGAACTCTGCAAATCTAAAGCATACTTCGCTTGGCTTTTTAAACGACACGTTTTGATGATTTTCCAACGTCTTCAAATCTTCGGGAACAAACACATGTCATAAGTAGTATGGGGGGGGGGATATTTTTCACATTTACTGCCTCTCTTTTTCTACAACAGCGAAATTAGGGATGTTAAAAAACTGTGTTCACGCTCCGAATACCTGTGAATAATTTTAACGAAAATGCTTAATCATAGTATAAAAGTACGGTAAAGCTTGACCGCAAAGAGAAGGCGGATGACCTTGAAATGCAACCTCATTTTGTATCATTTGTAATAGGTAGCATCAGCCAGAAAGCACCTAAAAGAAAGAGTCGTTCTCACTGATCCTATATATTACAAAATAATAACAATTATCCTATTACAAACGATACAAATGATGTTTCTGCTTCAAGGTCATCCGCCTTCTCTTCGCGGTCAAGCTTTAGAACCTCATCCATCTGGCCTAACTGAGACCGATAGCAATCCGGATAAATAAAAATCTGGATTACCTGAGTAATTTGGAGAGTAAGCAAAACCCACATCCTTAACTAAGCAGAAGTACCTTTTATCAAAGTTAAAAAAAAAAAAAACGATGTGTAACAAAATTACATGGGATTGTTTCGCACAATCAACACTTCATCATTTGTATTATTTAATCTAAATATCTATGAATGATAACACTTTACCATTCATAGTTCAGCTGCAGTGGTGAAGGGCTGAAGCTCCAAATACGACAAGATCCTTATTAGATTACTATAATTTATTGCGTGATCTCTGCAGGAATTGTACATTCAATCAAAAAAAAAAAAGTTTGGTGCACTGATAATTCAGCTATCATAACTTAAAACTACGTTGATTGTGTGAATATACATTTTTTTAAAAAAAACTCTACAAATTTCATCCAGATAAACCGGAGATTCTTATAAATGGAGGCTGGATAAATACATTATACCCTATATTGATAAACTCTTCTTCACTTGCCCCTTTTTTCTTTAAAACATTACGTTTTCTTTCGAAAGAGCTTCGCTTTCTGTTTCGTCCTTTTCCCTCAAGTGTAATCGAGTTTCCAATATCTATACACTCTTCATTCATAGGCCAACCGGAACACCCCGCCTGGCCAGAGTTTACCTTCGAATCCGTCATTTTTGTTAAAACTAGACCTACAATTACATTTTGGAATGTTAGACTGGTCTGCACGTCTTGGTATAAAACACTCTATATTACGTATCTAATCGTTCTCGAAAAAGATTTATAATAACATAGATTAAAATTCAAAAATTATGATTGAAGTTTAAAATTTATCTCAATTAAAGTGCTGTAGTTTGAATAATTCTTTCGTTCAAAAGCATTTTAAGTGTTTATTGCCTATATCTTTAAAGACTAAGCAACTGGTCTCATTTTATGAAAGCGTTATTACTTACTAATGGAATATGGCAGATTAAATGCTAACTGGGATTTGAAAGAAACAGTATTTAACAGTCTCTCAGAGACAGTGAGAGAGTTTATATATTAATTAACAATTGAGTTTAGATTAACAATATGTTAATACTGTAAGCAAAAGTTTAAAATGGTGAACAAAATCATGATGTTGTGTTTTTGTCGTCATGCCCCTGGAGATAAGAGAGAGTGGTGCACTTGTAGTGATTTCACTACTTCGATTTCAGATTCTGATTTTTTCGGTGGGTTAATGTAGATTATGCAATGCAGCAGCAACAGTTAGGCAAATGAAGAAATGCTTGGATATAAGTTAGACCTATTAGCAAATATTGCAGTTTTCATATTTCTTAGTTCCATCAGAAGAAATTTTCATATTTTTGGCATTTTTCATGCTGAGCCTTATGAACGGGTGGTTGCAGTTTTTCCATCAAAATCAAGTTTTGGGATTTAAAATTTAGTTTTAGCTGTTAAAGAGGTTTCAAGCTTAAGTTTGGCGGGAGCATTAATATCTGCTAAAGAAATGGGAATGTCTGTCTGATCTTGGCATCTTTATGAATTATCGAAAAATTTAAAGATGTCTTTGAACTCCCTGATACAATTTAAATTAGTCCAATTTCATGTGAATGAATCCATTCAAACGTTCATTTGCAACCACCAGAAATATTGTACTTACCAAAAGAACCAAAATGACAGGACACACAAAAATGTATTCGAAATGGTCTTTATTTTGCCATGGACACCTACAGGAAAAAAACATAAAATGAATATTGTACGATATTAAAATCTTGGAAAAATATCATTCGAAAAATTACAATCCTCAGCTAACGCGAAAATGGTTTATACTAATACACCTTGCAGCCCCCCTTATGCCCTTTGCAGTTTCAATGAAACACTTGCATGTTGTCCATTGATCTGAATTACAAAAAAAAAAGAGGGAAACTATGCATGTTATTAGTCAAAAACATGGGAACAAAATTGATATTTTTTAAAGAGAAATGCTTTTTAACTGATACTTTCACAATAATGCATAAAATTATTGTATTTAGTTAGAAAAATAATTTCTGAAGTTTTCAGTTTATTCCCAGCTATTTACTATAAAGAACTAATGAAAACCGTTTTTTGTTTCATCAGTTTGTTAATGGTCCCCTAAATTCATGGTTGATTTAACTTTTTATTGAAATAATGTCAGCTGAAGCATACATTTTACGTGGGGGAAAAAAAAAAAAAAAAAAAAAAAACGTAACAATTGATTTCTTATTTCACGAGAAATAATTCAAAATGGAAGTTCTTCAAGATTTTTTTTTTAAATTAGATGTTATCTTTTTGAAATTACTATAGAGCGAAATATCCAGAGTTTCTGCAATTTTCATGACAGAAGTTTACGAAAATTGAAATAATATATTGCTCGTTTATATTAATAAATGTGACACTTTTTCATTGAGGAGAAAATAATCTTTCAGAAAAATCATGGTTTTCATATTTATAAAACAATGATTTTTTTTTTTTTTTTTTTTGAAATAAAACATAACTCAGTAACAGATGCAATAAAATTATTTTGGAGAAATAATAATTATTTTGTCTAGTTCTTTTCTTGATGCATGCATCTCTAACGTTTCGAGTGGTTAATCACCTGTTTTATTTTTACTTTCAGAAATATTTTGGTCGGAACTGGCAAAAGCAGTCTCAAAACTTTTACACAACATTAATTCAAGAGACGTTACATACGTATATTTATAAATGTTGAATAACATAGTAATGCATTACACAGAACAACAACGTTAACTTCCTATTTATTATGGAAAACAGAGTGTTGAACGAAATTATAAATCTTTTACGAAAAGCATATAAATTGAAGAAAGACTAAATAAACACTGAAAAAGTTTTCAAAGAGACCATGAAAATAAATTTCAAAACAAGCAGAGACACAAATTATTATATATTTATGTGTTTTATCCTTTGGATACGAAACTCTGAACTTCAAATACGAAGAAACAAAATAAACACTTTATTTCTTGATATTTTGAAGTAAATGAAAAAAAAAATGACTAGACAACAAATTTTTATTTTATAAACAATCTCTTGTTTATTTTTCTACTAGTAAGTCATTGTTCCGAAAACTATCGAATTTTTCGTAATTTCACATTTAAGGCATTAAATCCTTTTTTCTGAAAGCTTTTAAAAAACACATCAAAGCACTGCTTATTATTTAAACTACACGATACGTCATGAAAATTTATGCTTATTTTGAAATGATGTCCAATTCCACCTCTCAAAATATTAGGGAATGTGTTTTAAGAGCCAGATTAATTTTTAGTAGGAAAATGAATAATATGTAAGTTCCTTATAAGATAAGAACATATTCTTACTACAAACGCAAAAAAACATCAGAAATTGAGAAACAAAACTGAAATTATTTTTTGTTAACATTTATATGAAAAATAAATTTTTTGTGGGGAGATTATTTTCCAAAATAAACAACATCACGTAAATATCCGGACAACTAAAAAAGAATCTAATTATCCATCCAAACTATCAGTTTTGTTTTGCTGATTCACGGAAAACTTATTTCTTTTTTAATTCCTGCACACAAAACATTTTTCTTTTTTCTTTTTCCTTTTTTTTTCTCGAAAAAAAATCTAAGAGCATATTTTGAATTTTGGCAACTTTTTGACTTTTTTTCGATTATTTTATTTTTTGGTCCAATTGCTAACAAGATTTTAAAAAAAAAAGACTTTTCCTCGTAGAGAATACGGTTCAAAGTTTTGAAACTGCTGAAAAATTAATTTTCAAAGCAGTTGAGAGAAAAACTTCCGTATTTGAACGCATTCCAAATCAAACGCCTTTCCAATAAATTATATCAAGAGCAAATCCGGCAATAAAATTCTCCAGAAATCCTAATAAAGGAACAAAATTAGCCATATAGCCGCATGTTCAGTAGCCTTGGGTTATTTAATACATTGTATAAAATTAAAGTGACAAAAAAGGGAGAGAGAGAGAGAAAAAAGACAAAAAACGAGAATGAACTGTCCTGAAGGCAAAATGTCAGATAGATGTCAAGCAGATTCACAAAACGTCTTCTCATCTTACAATCGTATTTTCAAAGTTTTCAGCCCTTTTCATTTTAAGTTAAGCATTTTTTTTTTCCTTTCTTCTCAGAGCTATTTAAACATTGAGCCTCTTATAATTTTTGCTTCACTCTTTTGGGGGAGAGGGGGAGGGGAGGAGAATAAAACGATTGGGGGGGGGGGGTGAATTAAAACGAATGCCTGTGCGCATGTGCAAAGAACTCTGTGATGTAATGGCTACTCCAGTATTAGTTTTTTTTTTTTTACTTTTTTTGGTTTGTTACTCCCTGATGCATATCTAACTCTATCAGAGTGCCTGACTTATAGGATTATGTGTGATTCGATAGGAACACGAACACACGACGGGTGATAAAACCTGGCGTGAAATTCTGTTAACTAACACATTCTTTAAAACATTTATTTGGATAGCTAATTTACAGTCAAAAATGATGTGTCAAAATAGCAATGAACACTGAGCA
Organism: Uloborus diversus; assembly: GCF_026930045.1. NCBI lineage: Eukaryota > Metazoa > Arthropoda > Arachnida > Araneae > Uloboridae > Uloborus > Uloborus diversus. The sequence goes on along the minus strand of NC_072731.1, from coordinate 126,314,073 downwards.
TTCCCTTCGACAGAACAAAACAAGCAAAGAATCTAGATTCAGAAGAATAAAATGGTGCTGTGGGACACTGTACAAATAGAAATGAATAGCAAAATTGCACTATGGAAACTTTATATGACTGTTGCAAAACCGGTGGAAGAGCCGGATCCTATTGCAGTTCGGGATTGTAAAAAATATAGTTTGAATTCAAAACGTCAGATTTCAAATGAAAGCAGAATGTCCTTTCATTAGTTTTTTTTTTTTCGTAAAAATAATTCTAAGAGTGCATTTTGATTTTAAGCAGTTTTTAACTTTTTTTCCCCTAAATATTTTTTTTTGGTTTAATTGCTCTACTAGGTTTTAAAAAAAGGAAATGTCTTCCTAGAGACTGAAAAAATAATTTAAAATTACATTTTTGAAATGCTGAGAGAAATATTTTTAAAACAGTTAAGATAAACATATTCGTTTCTGAACGTGTTGTTAGTCAAATGTCCTTTCCAATAAAATCCCCATCAAAAGCAAATCCAGTAAAACAATTTGGCGAAAATCGTAATGAAGGATTAAATTTATCCTTATTTACCCCGTTGAGCATTCTTGGGCTCTTCAAAACAGGTATTAAAACTTTCCAGTGAAGAAAAAAAGAGAGAGAGAGAGAGAGGGATGAAAAAGAGATGAGAATGAACAGTCCTTAAGATAAAACGACAGACGGATGATCCAAATGACAGAGCATATCCTCAGCTTATAATCGTGTTTGCGAAGTTTTCAGTCTTTTTCATTTTAAAATATTTTTTTTTTCCTTTTTACTTTTCTGACAGAGTAGTATTTAGACGCTAGGACTCTCTTTTTTTTTTTGTCTGGGGAGGAGGAGGGGGGAGTAGACTGAAAACAAATACTTGCGTTCACGAGCAAAAAGTACTAACGTGCCTGTAATGTAATGACCGCTCAAGATTAGGGATTCTTAGACTTTTTTTTTGGCTAGTTACTCTGTCATACTTACAGTAAAAATCTCGATTATCGCAAGCGGATTATTCGATTCGGGAGTCAATAAATAATCAGGAACATGTATTTTAGCAAAAGGAAATACCCATGACTGCTTTCTTGTCGAAAAATTGTAAATTTAGACTAAGTTGTTTTTGTTTAATTTATTTATTATTATTATTATTATTATTATTATTATTATTTTTGTGCTTTCTTCATCGTACAATGCACTTCTTCTTTATTGATGTTAAGTTCTATTGTGCAAAAATGCAAAAGATTTTTATTGTGCCGTATATATTTTCACAGTTTGAAGAAAGTATTATGCATCAATACAACTAAAATTTTGTGGAAGGACAATCTTTACCTTATTTGTCCCTCATTTCAGCATTTTTGCGGTTATCCGCAGTTTTTATTATCCGCGGCATTTGTGCCACCCAATTCTGCGGATAATCGGGAGTTAACTGTATTTAGTTCTGTCAGAACCCCTGAGTTTTGAATTTGTGTGTGTTCCTATAGAAACATGTGCACACGAAGGGTGACAAAACCTAGCGAGTAACTAAAACAACTAACGACTTCAATAAAATATTTTTTTGAATAGAGTCTGGTGGGGTAAAGTAGTCATAAAATCGTAGGTTTTCAACTTAGGTGGATAATAAATACAATTAATTCTTTAAACACCTCAACTTTATTTGTTGTTATTTTACATTGCATTATTAAAGAGCACGGTACATTAAATTTCAGTAAAAAAAATAATGATTAAGTAGTTTTATAACTATTTTATTTCCCTATGTATTTATGACCACTTTACCCCATGGGGTGGGGGAAAGTGGTCATGGCATGGGGTAAAGTGGCCATAGTGTAATGGATGCAAAACCATTATAAATAACCTTAATATTTGTATATTTCGGTTATTTTTATAGTTACAAGTATATGCACAAGTATATGTGTGTATACACGAGTTTATAAGCATGAATACGTGATTACCTACAGAAGTGTATACGTGTCTACACGAGTATATACGTGTCACGTGTATATACGAGTATAGACGCATAAACGAACGTCATATGCGCGTATGCACTATCTCGGGTATATACGTGCATACCTGAGTATATACGTGCATAGTAGACGTATATACGCAGATATAAGTATACATGCATACATAAACGGGTACACACGAGTTAATTCGTGGATACATTCACTGCGTCTTTGGGGTACGTGTCTACTCACGCATATATATATATGGAAGCACGAGTACATACTTATGTATACGTGTAAACACGATTATATACCTATATAGACGCATATACGTACTATTACGCGCATACACCAGTACATATTTATATATATACACGAGTATATACCCTTACATACAAGTATGCCTACAGAGTGCATCCAAGCTATTGGGGAAAAATCTAAGGGGTGTGAGAGGGGAGGATAAGAAGTAAAGAATCATAAGGAACTTATGGTCGCTGACGCACTACAGGCACACAAAGCCAAAAACAGATGGATGCAAAACAGGTGACGCATTTGTTGCACAAAGATGATTTTACCCAAAGTTTTAGTTTTTAAAAAAAATTTAGAGCAGTTCTTAAAACTTACGGTCTGTAGTAGCTCTAATACAAGCATAGCAACAAAGACGCAGTGACTGATGAAAGTTTTTCATAGGTCTTATTATTGCAACAGAGGGTGATTTGTGATTGCGACGGATGTAAAAAACAGCTGGAGACCACAAATTTTCATCAATTGCTTTAAAACTTTCTTAAGACCTCAAATGTTGTGTAAAATTGTCTTTGTGTAATAAATTTCTGACCTGTTTTGCATCCATCAGTTCCAGGCTTTGCGTGCATGTAGTGCGTCAGCATTGTGTTTGTGACCATATGTTCCTTATGGTTCTTGCTTCTTATCCTCCCCTCTAACACTTTTTAATAATTTGCTCAAGTATGTAAACTCACCCTGTATACTTTTATATCATATTCTTGTATGTAAGTGTCTACTCGAGTACGTACGCGTATATACGTGTCTACTCGAGTATATAAGTGTTCGTATTTATACGAGTGTAAGCGAGGATATACGTGAATATGTGTATAGAATGTATATATGTACAGATATAAATACTTGCAGATGCCCTTATACGTATTTATTGCTGCATTTATGTGAATACGTTTATATACGTGCTTACACGAATATATATACGTATGCATACGCATACACTCGTATATTTAACCCCGTTTACTGTAAAAACAATACACATTAAGTGAAATTAATAATTAATTTATATCTGCCTTATACTTAAAGATGAAATGACATTAGAAGAACAATATTCGTTAAGCCTAATATTATGACCACTTTACCCCATCTTACTTAAACTAGTCGAAAAAATTATCTAAAATGGATTCAGATAACTGCTAATGAGTAAGGGTTCTTGAGATATGTAGGAAGCGACCTGTGCAGTTAATCTGTTCATAATTCCAGCAAACAAAATTTCCCAAGCAAGTTAAAAAAAAGTGTTTAGATTTTAAAATTTTTCGAATTCACACATAATTTTTTTAAAACCAAATAAAGTTTTTCCAGTTGTAAAATTTTGTGTTCAAAATGTAGTTTCTAACTGCCCTACTCTACAATAAACTTTTCACATTCATTCGAACATTTATTTCCAAGCTATAGCCATTTATTTGACGAATGACCACTTTACCCCATTGATCACTTTACCCCATTGACCACTTTCCCCCACCAGACCCTACCTAATTTACAGTTTAAAATGATAAAGCACAAACTGCAGTGCTGAGCCCTTGGTTCAGAAAAACAAAATGGTGTTGTGGGGCTCAGTACAGATAGAAGTAAGTAGTAAAATCGCACAAGAAATATCATATTTCTGTAAATTAATATTGATTAAAAAATCAAGGGATGAAATTTATATAAAGATCTTCTTAAAGCTTGCAAAAAATGACGCAGTGAGGACAAGCAATCGTGTCAAAGAAAAAAAAAATACAATAAATGCTGTGGGAAACTTCTTAAAATGATTTGAAGCATGTGAGGATAGGGTGAATTTAAAATTTCCATAACCTGAACGCAATAAAAGAATAAAAATACTAAGACGTGCTTAATTTTATAATAAAGAGGAGATAATTATCACAAAAAAAAGCAGTACCAGAACAGTGTTAACATGCAACCTGGCACTAATTCACCCCTGATACGGAAGTACATCTCGAAAGGCAAGAGGATATGGCAAATCGATGTGGCAGAAATAGCAATAACAAGGAACTCTACAACAGAACAAAACTTGCAAAGAACTTTGGTTCACAAGAATAAAATGGTATTGTGGGACTCTGTACTGATAGAAATAAATGGCGAAATTGCACTCCGGAAACTTTAAATTATACTGTTGCAAAACTGACGTATAAAAACTAACATCCCCTAAGGCAAGAGGATGTACAAGACAAATGAATTTAGAAAAAATGTAACTCGTAACCAAAATCTACAGTATTTGTATCAGTTCAAACCTAACTTGCATAAAAAAGAGCGTTATTAATAGTTGATTTTTACTCTACCCGACTTTCTTTGTTCTGTGTTAAGTACTTTTTTTCATTGATGAAGGTTTTATTATTGCGTTGAATCAGCTGTTTTCAGCGTTATTCGGTCAATTACAGCTTAACATTGTTTTTTTTTTTTTTCATTTTATTTACATTTTTGCATCAAGCAGTTTTTAATCATAGCGTATTTAAATTGAAAAATGTCATTGCAAATCCATGTGTGCAATAAAACTTCAGGTTTGAAAATGTTTTTACCTAATAGAAAACTAGGTGAAAATGTTGTATTAGATTTTTTTTTCTCTCTTCAAAATTTATAGTTTTTCGATAATTATAGCAAGTTGTAAAAATATTTTGAGCATCTGTTGAAGTGAACTCCTCGATTTCTATATATTCTCCAGAAGATCTGTTATCCCCTCCCTCTGGGAAGAGTAAAGAAGAAGCGTTTAAAAATAGAGTTGATACATTATAATGCTTTGTTTTGGGTTATGTGAAAAAAATACAAAAATGGAATAATACGCATAAATATTAATAAGCGTTCTCAAGAACACATAATATGAAATTAATTGAATATGTTACATATTTAGATCTAATAGTTGTCGTTTTTTAAAACTCGAATGAAATTTTCTAAAGTAAAGTAAAGCATAATTTACATTCTGACAAAAAACGAAAACCACAACCTGCAAACTGTTAACTTGAGAAGCCGATAAACCCATCACATTTCTCTGACAACCTCACACATTAACTGATTAGCATCTTTGCCTACAGGTGGCTTGTGGATTTTGATTTCCAATTGTCGGATATGTATAAAGTGTATTTTTTACTAATCATTTATCGTTATTTAAAACCAACAATCATTTTGAAAAAAAAATTTTTAAAGAAGGTTCAATGTTGCTCAGAACTTAAACGGATTGCTTAGAAATTCAACTTGTTCTATATTTCAACTCTCAGCATTAAAGGAAATTACAAATAGAACAAAAGACAAACATTGATCAAATATGTTGTATTTATTGAACAAAACATTCAGCGCAAAAATATTCTGCAAAACAGTAATGTTCTCTTCTACTCACGTCACGAATTTTCGCAACTCAAACGATCCGAATGAATATCCAAAAAAAAAAAAAAAAAACATACCAACTTTAAAGAAAAGAAATAAAAAGAAAAACAATAGTAACAGAGTTTACCGATCAAAATAGCAAAGTTTCATTTTTAGATTGGCAATACTGCATTTTTACAGGAGGTCGTATTTGAAAAATAGAACGCTCTCGCTTCCGCGTGACTGAAATTGTTCGAGCAAGTGCTTTGACACTTCAAGATTGATGCCTATGTTTTTTACCGAAGTAAAACAACAAGAACACGCTACATAAAATGGAAGTATATGCTCTTCAGATTTCTCTAAAATTAGCTCTAAAAATGCGTATATCTTCTGCATATCTCTAAAAAATATAGAGATAGATAGAACTGGATATAAACGTACGGAGATGGATACATGTAGTAAAAGATATATGCTCGTAGTTATACAGACATTGATGAATATAGAAACAGATGGATACATAAATAAATAGATAGAAAAATAGATATAGAGATAGTTAGATAGTTATATGTCAATGAATGTACAGAAATACAGAATGAACAGCTAATGAATTTGATACGTCAACGAGCTCCATTTACCATGCCTGTTTTGACGTAGGAGAGGTCGGAAAAAAACACGCTTTGCTAATTCCAGAATTTTTCCATGCAACCCTCACAGTGCCAAATTCTTGGTTGATACCTTCCCTACCACCGCCACTTGGTAGTAATTTGCTGCAACTTGTCGTTTCAGTCGTTTTTTGGGCGATCGAAAAAGATTTAACTAGGTGTTCCTATTATTAAGCCCTACACTTGTAATATATATATATATATATATATATATATATATATATATATATATATATATATATATATATATATATATATATATATATATATATATATATATATATATACATATGGATCATTTAAGCATTATCTTAAAAATTGTATTTTTATTATTTTTTTACTTTGCCCTATATTCCCCTATCGTGATTTTTGAAGAAAAAAAAGACACTTTATGTGAATAAAGAAGTGATATTTTTTAAAATTCAATTACTTCTTTCTTTCGGTAGCTTTTAGCTAAGATCACTTTAGTTATGCGACAGAACTATGTTTAGTGTTTAAGATTTTCAAATTGAAGATTGTTACCTACTTTATTGAAGAGAAATTAAAAACTTTCAATAGTTACTTGTTTATATGAACTCTGGAGTTTCAAGCTAAGAAAAAGCTTTTAGTGAGTGAAGTTGATAAAATAAAATAGAAAAGAGCCTTAGGATTGGTTACTTAACGAACACGTTGAGTAAAATGAGTGAGTAAAATGCTAATTTATATTGTCATACTGTAAGGTATAGGTAACTTAAGATGGAACTGTACCCGTGAACGGCCACATCACTTGTTGAATGTCCAAACTGAGACTTGACGATAGCCCATGGTATAACTACGATAGCTGGTAAACCTGAAAGCACAAAATACATTTTCATTAGAAGCAGAATATCGATAACATATATCTGTTAACTACACTTTATATCTGACTAATAATAAAAGTAATGTAAGTTTCATTTTCTACATTGCAACTGAACGGATATATCAGTCTCGCAGTGGATGTATTCTTCTCCTCTCTCTTTCTTTCTCCTGTAATTGTTTGTGAATTAAATAAGCAGCAAAATGAAAGAAAATAATAACATGTTTTGGTTTCTGTCTATTATTATTAATACCAAAACGTTATCAAGAGAATTTGATCCTCAAAGACACAAGCGTAACCTTGCGTCTTTGAGAAAAAAAAAACCCCGTTCACTAAAAAAAAAAAAAAAAACACGGGAATAGGGATTGCAATTCCAAAATACAATTTTTTTTTTTGAGCGTGATACCAGAATATTGAGTGTTAATATCGGTATTGGAAATGAGTCAAAACAGAAAGAAAAACTCACTTGTTTCGTTGCTATATTTAAAATTTGATACAAGAAAGGTATAACCTGTTAAAATATGAACAATTCGGGTATGAACCAAAAAAAAAAAAAAAAGAAAGAAAAAAAATAGAGGAACAAATGTTATGAACAACTGACCATAAAAAAAGCACAGCGTAATAACGATTTATGATATTAGAAACGGAATTTAGTTTAAATAAATCTCTACAGTATTGTAATATTGTAAATAAACAAAACTTATTTCTCTAATGCGAAGAAAAGATAAAATTAATAAGTAAAAAACTTGTTAAGCTGTCTATAATACTCATAATTATGAAGTAAAAGAGAAATAAAACTTTTGCTGCTTAGTTTTGAAAAGTGATCCAAAGAAACCAATGCACGTATTAAACTGTTATTGACCATGGAACGTATTTTCGGACAAAACAAATTGTGCGGTTCGTAATACTTTTTCTGAATACACGTTGGTCTATTGATGTTGTTAATAATGCGCGGTATAATCCTTTTAAATACTCACCTAGAAGTCCTACATTTTCAATTGATTTGGTATCTCGTCGGACAGTTTTGGATGCATTAGTTTTGAATACAATAATAGTGCAAATTATTATGTGAAAATGTTATTCATCATGGCAAAAATATCTTTTAAAAAATCTATTATTTCATACTTTTTAAGGCAAATTTTGGCATCAATTGATTGGGCTGGTGAATCGTCGCTAAAAAAAAAATATGCACTAAAATAACAGTAGACATCATTTGATAAACTAATATTTAGCAAACACCGGTTGTACGAAAATGCAAAATTTCCCGAAATACGGATATTCGGAAATCTGGTATTGCATTTACTTACATCGCGAAGTATATTCTTGCCATCCGAACATTTAAACAGTTTTCAAAATTTACATAAAAATCCATAGTAGTTACCACCATTTAAATAAAATTACGCGTTAGATTTATATTTTTTCACAAGAGGCAAAAGAAAAACTGTTTCAATATCAGAATGATGTTCTCCCAAAAGAAGGGGAAAATCTTTGTTTCACACTTATGTGTCATTCCTAGAAGGTAGTTCTTTTCTAATGGCACTTTGCCTGGAATATTTACAAGACATTTTCGAGGTAAAATCAATTGAATCTCAATTTATATTTCAAATCTTCATACGTCGAGAAATTTTCAGGAAAAAAATGGGAAAAATCTTTAGATATCAGATGATAAAAGAAAAAAAAAATCCTGCAGGGTCCTGTTCTAGACTTGGATTTTTTCCTGTCATAGATATTATTTTCAGTTTTCGAAGCTCGTGCCAACTAAAGTTTGACCACGGAGAGATGACGGATGACCTTGAAGTGAAAACATCATTTACATCATTCGTATAGTTTGTTTGTTATTATTTTGTAGTAGATAGGATCAGAGTGGAAAACGCGCCCCTTACTACTCGGCATGTTCTGGCTGATTATACCTATTACAAATGACACAACTGATAATTTTGCTTCAAGGTTATCCTCCATCTCTCCGTAATCAAGTTTTACATGTCTTTGGCAAATTTTGCAGTACCACCCATTGAGAAGAAATAAAAGGAGGAGAAAGTGAAGCTTTCAGATCTTGAAGCAAGGCTCTCAAGTCACGAGATTCATTCCAATGTAAAGTATGGGAATATATGAGATTTCTTTCACTCGTTACTCGTAAAACGTGTTTCCCGTTCGTTTTTGTTGAACCACGTGACTTAGGATCTTCGCCTCAGCGTTTCCTAAGCCATTGATTAGACTAATTCTTTCCAGTTACTAATCCCTGCTCCAAAGTACCTACGAGGAAGAAACCTCATGAGATAAGGATCAAATTTAAAAAATATATAATTAAATAATTATCATTTTTAAATGCATTTTCTTTATTATTGCAAGACCTTTATAATACGCACTCTTTATATTTTACTGAAAATTCTAGCCCAAAAGTTCAAAAATAATTTACCTACATTAAAGAACGTAAGCACGCAACAGCAACTCAAACGTCAAGCGTATTTGATGGGTCTTGAATTAGGCGATCGTTTGCCAGAGGTCGTAACTTTAAAAATTGGGATTCCGACACCGTCTTCGAAAAACTCGTATCCCTCTTTGAATAAACTATGAATGGCAGACATGTCACATCCTTAAAAGGACTCGCACCCGTATTCGATTTGCATAAAAAAGCCCTTTGCTGTGTTTCAATTCGCCTATTTCGGAATGAAAATTCTTTGAATATTATATACAAGAGCAGTTTCGCTGCTGAAAAAGAAATTGAGACTGTTTTTCTTAAAGGATAGTGTCGATCTCTGAAAAATGTTTGAGGGGTAAATGCAGCCTGTAACTCTGTTGTGCTCTGAACATGTTACGAAACACTTACTCCAATGTAATGAATGTTTTATAAAGATTCAGTTCGTCTCAGCGTTTCCTTTCTTTCTACTGGAGATATTAGATCCAGTAGACTCGATATATTGAGTCAAGTTTCCTTACCCGTACTTGTCTTAAGCAATGCTCTTTTGTTTTTAATGGGAAATTTTATATTATGTTAGATGGTCTGGCTATGGGAAACCCACTTAGCCCCATTCTTAGTGATATTTCCATGCATTATTTTGAGGTTAAGCTGTTCCAAAAACTGCAGTTTCAATTTTATGTTCGGTATGTTGATGATTGTTTTGTTCTAATGAACCAGAATCAGTTTGAGAGTGATGAGGTTTTATCTATTTTAAACTCCATTGATCCTCATATTCAGTTTTCTTGTGAGAAAGAACGGAATAATTGCATTTCATTTCTTGATGTACTTGTTTCTCGTACTGAAATTGGTTTTGAAACTACTGTTTATCGCAAACCTTTTGCTGTTTCTTTACCTCCTCATAGACTATCGACTCATCCTCCAAATCAAAAATATTCTGCTTTCAATTCTTTTGTTTATCGCGCAATTAATATTTGTTCTTCGTCGGAACTTCTTAAAGTGGAACTTAATTATCTTAAAGCTGTGGCAATTGATAGAGACTATCCGCCAACTTTGATTGATTCCATTTATAAAAAACTTTCAAATAAATCCCAAACTAATGTTCTTAACCGAACCTTCATCAGAAAGAATTTGGTTGTTTTGCCATTCTTTCCATCTGTAAGCTATCAGGTCGCTAAAATTCTAAAACGTTTCCAATTCCAGGTGGTGTTCGCTCCTATTAATAAACTTTCATTCTCTTCTCTTAAAGATCCTATTCACCCTCTTAATTGTTGTGGAATTTATAGAATTAATTGTAGTTGTAAACTTGCCTATATTGGACAGACTCGGCGTGCTTTAAAAATTCGCTTGAAAGAGCATCAAAATTATGTGAAAAAACAACAATTAAATAAGTCTAGTATTGCTCAACACTGTTGGGATTCGAATCACTCTTTTGATTTTAACTCTTATCAGATTATCCAAAAATGCCCCAATTCATCAGATCTTGACTTTTTGGAATCCTTTCATATTTTGAGGAACAGTTCTAACTTAGTTAACGATCTTAGTGCAGTTCCATATTTTTCTAACATTTGGCTCCCATATCTTTAATACTGTCCTTTCCCCATTCCCCCCCCCCCTTTTTTTATCTATCTTCCTTTGTTTATTTTTACCTTTTTGTCTTGATTGACACCCCCCCCCCTCCAATTTTCTTCTATTTATCTTTATTTTTCCTTTTTCCGAATATTTTTGTTTCTGTTTATTTTATTTCATGGTTTTCCATTCAGCTTTTCCTTTCTTGCTGTTCACGGTTACTGACAATTTCTTTTCTTTTTGTTTAAGCTTCGGCTTAATCTTTGTCCAATTGAATTCTTTCTTTCTGGGTTCGTACCTAAGAGAAAGCTCTTGGCCTTTGCTTGCATTCCTATTGGTTCCTGATCGGTTTATAACGTTGTCATTGGTTGTCTGGCTAATCCGCTGTTTTTATCTTTTAAGCTGCATGCTTATCTGCTCTTTGCTTTTGTCGGATGTCTTTTCATCCATAAGCTCATAATTTTTTGCATTGAAAAAGGCGTTCCCTGTAACGCCGAAACACGTGTCTGCTGTAATTTACAAATTTGTGTAAAAAAACCGAAGGAATAAATTTATAATCTGTATCAAAGACATTTTTCTGAGATAAAAAGTACAAAAATATGTTATTTCCAATAAATAACCTTATTCTCAGGAAATAATTTTTGCTCAAATATTAAATACAGCAAAGATGCAAATCGACAAAACGAAATTAGTTTACTGCACGCCAAAGAAAACAATTTTTCATATTAATCACAATAATTTTACCTCATTGACAAATAGTTATAATTAAATAAAACGTTCCATACTGCAATTCAAATTTGGTTAATTTATAGTAACATTACCTAACATCTTTCCTTAATACAATAAATCGATAAACTGTTTCTAACTGAAGACCAGAAAGTTTTATGGTTTCGTTACAGGAACGAATTTTACTCCTCCAAAATGTCTGATGTGAATAGCAACAAATGTTTCTTGGATATCCGGCTCCATTTGTCATGGAAAGAACCATCCTAATGATTTCTGTCCGGTTTTCCTGTCACATTGGCAGAAATTCATTTTTTACGCCACGAAAGCTATTTTCTCAATGTATTTCAAGGTACTGTCAGATCAATGCAATTCGCTTTTATGTTAAGAAAAAAATAATCTAAACTAGAACAGGATTGTGTTACATTACAATATACAGGGTGTTCCGTTTTAACCTGCAAGACCTCTATTTTCGCAACCGTTAGTCTTAGATGCATACTTCCAATTGCAAAAATGTTCAAAATGAGATGCAGGGTTAAGATATTAAAAGTTTGAAACAAAAATAAAAATTGAGTCCAAAAATACAAAATTTAACTTTTTATACGGGCCCTAGGTCCCTAAACTTATGTTTAGGAAAATAATCTCCATTGAAAAATAAGTCTAACACAAAAAGTTTAACATTAGTACGACCAATATTCATCGATATATGAAACACAGCGTTTTTGTGACTTACGACACTTTACAGTCGTCGACAATGACACCTTTTGGGGGAAAATATAGCAGTTAACAACGGTTTTAAAATTATAAGGTGTGAATAGAGCGCGGTTTTTCAAATTAATTGAGGTTGTATAGTGTTTTTTTTGCGTATCATGGCATATCATTTGCATTTATTTTTTAACAGCAATGAAAAATTATAAATATTTTTTTTTTACTTCGACAACCTGTCATTCTTATGAAAGGACGATAAGTTCCAATCTTATCTTCCATATGGTCCCTTAAAACTTTGAATTCGAATATCTCCTTCAGTTTTGGTCGCACAAATATCACGTTTTTTGTGTTAGTAATGTCTTTCAATGCAGATCATTCGATTATTCTCCTAAACTTAATTTGGGGGCTTAGGGCCCGTATAAAAAATTAAATTTTGTATTTTTTTAATATTTTTTATTTTTGCTTCGAACTTTCAATATCTGAACTCTGCTTCTGATTTTGAACAGTTTTGCAATTGGAAAGTATGTAACTAGGACTAACGGTTGCGAAAATAGAGGTCTTGCAGGTTAAAATGGAACACCCAATATATATATATATATATATATATATATATATATATATATATATATATATATATATATATATATATATATATATATATATATATATATATATATATATATATATATATATATATATATTTATATATATTTATATATATATATATATATATATATATATATTATATATATATATATATATATATATATATATATATATATATATATTTATATATATCAGGATGGTCATCAGGTCAGTACATCATGAAAGTTTTTAAAAAGTTTGTATGTTTTCTATGGAGCACACAGTAGTTTTGATCAGGTGTATGAAAAAAAAATTACTGTATTTCTTTTAGATCTTTAAGATACATTTTAAGGAGTCGTTTCCAGGAGCTGGAAACATTTTAATTTCTGGAGAAAAAAAAGTTTAAACTTTAGTTAGAACAATCTTTGTTAATCTATCCTTACCATTTAAAATTGATCGAATCTATGGGAGGAAAAATTGCACATTAAATTAAAAAATTGCAAAAAAGATTTACAAGGTACTCCCTTTAAGACGATTCAATATTTAAAAATTCAAGTGTGGATAGTTACTTCTAAATTGCAATACTTCAGCAACAAGTGTTGTTTTTGTTCTTCTTTTTTTTGCATAAAATTTATTTCACTTCTTCAAAACTGCTAATCTATGCTTTGCTACATTTTTCAAAACTCTTAATCAAGGTTGCCTATACCCCCCTCCCCCAAACCGATGGTGCACTCCTCAAATAATACAGAGTCTCTACAAGAACTAGATATACTCAAAACATAAAAAGAACCATAAAACGAAGCCTCCTAAAAATTGCAATGACACAGTTTGACTTATACAGTGTAAAAAATCATTCATAAACGTTTTTAGAAAATAATGGGCAGTTAATGTGCCCAATTTGTGCAAGTAACTTGTCTTGAGAAAATCAGGAGTGTTTTTCACTAATATTCAGTAACCTTCCTGAAAGCAGGGCTGTGCCGTCCCTATGTGCAAGGTCGTGCGAGGCACGACGGCGCCAGAGCCGAAAAGGCGCCGAACTCTACCAATAAAAAAATGCTCTAAATAAAGGGAAAATGAACTCAAACCGAAAAGAAACATGGAACTCTTCATATTTATATCTAATGGAAATTATACTACTCATTTTGAAACAATTAATCCGTCTCAATGAGAATATAAAAAGAAAAGATATTGACTTGTTGTGTCTAAACATGCTATTCAAAAGCGCTATCTTTTACACTGAAAACAAGTGACTTTAATTAATGCATACATTAGCATTTTCCTTCTGAATGTGGAGCCTGTGAATGCTATTTTGGTACGTCTGTATTACACAAGGGTTGAGCATTTGAGGAGCAATAAATTTACTTATCTCCATTTTGGTTTTTGCGGGGAATATCTTGTATTATAATTTGTGCAATCATACTATTTTTGTGAATTTTAATTTGTTGTGATTCCGCTACTTCATGTTATCTATACATATAATAAAATAAGATGTTTGTGTGTGTGTGTGTGGCGCGCTTCCCGGGAAAACGGTAAGGCCTAGAAAGATGAAATTTGGTATAACAGGTGCTGCTTTTGCCGAAGATGTGCACCTCGGGCTTCGATTTTTGATATTTTAATTAGAAAAAAGTTATTTAATGTTTTATGTGTTTTTTTTGCACTTTTTACCTCACAGACCCCGAACCAATTGCACCATACGAATATTTTTTGTATTATAGTGTAGGAAATTTAATTTCAAATATGATGAATGAAAAAATTTTGAAGATAGAGCAATTTTTGTATTTTTTATGAATTTTTGAAAAAACCTTCAATTTGCATTTTTTTCTTGGTTTTATATTTTTCTAATATCATCCTGCGAGAAGTATCAAAGCCTCATTTCTAAAATTTAAGTTGGTAATAGTAAGAACATTGCGCCCTCTTCAGAAGAAAAAAGTTCTTAAAAATACGCAATAGTTTTTTTTTTATAATTTTTTTAATGCTGAACACATCATATCTTTCTACGCATCGGTCGAAAAAAGCATTCTTCAATCTTCTATGCCTCTGACGTCACTACTTGGATTTCGATTCGATATTTACGATGGAATCTTAATCGCAAACAATGTCAATTTTTTTTTTTTTTTTTTTACTACAGTCGGACCTCCATATATCGAACTTCCACATATCGAAATTTTCTATATATCAAAATTCCAGCAAATTTCCACGCTTATTGCATAGGAAATTTGTTTCTATATATCGAAAAAATCTCTATATATCGAAATTTTTCTCGAGACATTCGTAGATTTTTTTTCCACTTAAGATTGTTTGTCTAATGAAAAATGAAGGTTAGGGGAGAAAATTACGTTCACTAAAGGTTGCTATGAAACTCACAAGAAATCTGGGGTTGAGGGGTATGAAGATAGGTCGTTGTTTCGTTCTGGAGTTCTTAAATTCCGTCAAGTTCATTTCAAATCTTAGTTGTAACCAGTAATACTGCAAAATCAGTTTCAAGTAATCCTTTTCGTTCTGTTGATTATCATTCCTAGTCTTTTTATCTTCAGTAAAAATCATTCACGTTAAGTAGATTGGTTTTTTACTTTTCTCTCGATTTCACTGTCAAAACGAAAATACCCTTATACTGCGGATCAAGTTGAATTGCCGAAGAATGAAGGCGTATGAAGGCGCAAAAATGTCATTTCTGTTAATTTTTTATTTCTTAACTTTCGTTTAATCGGATGCTCGTATAAATAAGAAATTAGGTTTCATACAAGAAAATTAGCTTTAATTTTATTTTAATAATTTAGGAGATTTTAGTGATAAAAGCAGATTGTTTCTATATATCGAAATTTCTATATATCGAATTTTTTTCCGGCATTTTGCTACTTCGATATATGGAGGTCCGACTGTATATAGCTTACTTCTACATATTATGACGTGATGACCACGTGTTTTTCCGGCAGCGCTTGCTTTTTTTCTTTCCTTTTTTTTTGGTTTAATTTAGGGAATGCATATATTTCATTTTCCATCTCCCCCCCCCCCCAAGCTAGACGTTTTGCTGTTTCGATATTACGTTACATTTCATAGTTGTGCGCATTTAATTCAATAAAAACAGCGAGATTTTTTTTTCTTTGTCAAACGCCACTTATTGCACACTACGGGGAATTTGAGCTTTTTTTTTTTTTGCTCTACTTAAATCAAAAAAAGTGGTTTTTTGAGTGATCTTCGTTTTCATTAAGAAATGGACGGGGAGGTTAAAATAAATAGAGATGCATAAGAAAATTTAGAGATAGATCGTAAAGGTAGATGGCGTAAAAATGTGAATGGCACAAAAAAAGATAGAGATGGATTGATTAATACTGCAGCCAAATTTGTTTAAACAGCCGCCGAAGGCGGCAAACTTGAAGTAAAAAGGTAAATGACAAGTTAGCCAAACAGCCGCCGTAGATGGCTGCTTGCACAGAAAGGCGACTGGCGTAAGAAGGCGAACCAGCTGGTCGCCGCAGGCGGCTAGTCATACATAAAAAAATATGGTAAGCACATTTGCATATTACTTAGATGTGCTTCATATTCATACATTGTAGACTATAATTTAGGTTATTTTTTGAGCTACGAGAAATAACGAATTTACCATAATTACTTGATTCTCCTCCCCCCCCCTTTTATCCCTTTAACTATTTGTGCATTACTTAACAAAAAAAAATTTGGAGAGCCTTTGTGTTTGTTTTGGATCTTAATTTCAATGCTTTTTGTAATGGTTCCGTATTTTAGAATTTTTGATTTTACCGGAAATGTGTGATTTTAGTTTCAGATTTGAAAGGGAAATATCCTCCACACTTCAATTTAGAAATTTATTCAGTACTCTGTTGTAATGTTTTGACAAGCATAACACTTTGAGTAATTGTTTATCAATTAGATAGATATTTAAAGCGGTATTAACTTGGATACATAATTAAAATCTTCTTCCAAAAACGCATTAGCATATTCAAAGGCAGGGTTCGCCAAACCGGGGCCATCCTGAAAAAAAAACCCGCACGGCTTTTTTCGGGCAGGCATACTTTAAAAAAAAAAAAAAAACACTAAAGTGGGTTTTTTACAATTTTCTATATTTTGAAACATGTTCTTCAGAAACAAACTAAATACTGATCAATATGAATCCCAGAAATAGACATCTTGCTTTCTGGACAGTATATCAAATATTAAAAATGTAAGCTGCACAATAACAAGCAATAATTATTTCGATCCAGGGCCAGATTAAGGCATGGGCACATGGGGCACGGGCCCAGGGCACCAACATTTCGGTGGCTCCAAATGTGTAGGTAAAGTTTTTTTTTTTTTTTTCAAAATGAAGCAAAATCAAATTGCACCATAACAAAAGCAAATATTAAGTCTAGAAAAAAATATGTATTACAATTATAACCTCTTTCTCAAATCTCAGAGTCACTAAAAGCTTTATATTATATTTTATCACATTTAAATTGTTATATAATGTATATTTTTGATATTTATGCTCTATTGCTACCAGATAGTTCAGAAACATCTCATATTATTATATTTTCGCAGTTTACAATGGAATGTAAAAGATTACCATATTTAGCGTTGATGTAGTAAAAAGTCTCAAAATATTTTATTAATATCTACCATATGGTGGGGAATGGGGGAGGTTGAGGGCACCAAATTAAGTTCGTGCCCATTATCCATAAAAGTGTTGGTCGGGCCCTGCTTCGATCACATTCCAAGATTTTTTTTTTTTTAGTTGTTGGGGTAAAATGCTTTGATTAACTGAAATTGGCAATCTTTTTTTTTAACGGCAGCTCAATGCTAGGTTTCCAAGAGAAAAAGTCAGGTTCCAAAAGTCAATTTCTATCGCCCTTCCCTTACATCCGTGCATACTAGAAATAACTTTGAGATATGAAGTAAAAACGTACACTTTGTTCCAAAATTGAAAATTTACGGATTGTTTTTCGTTAAATTTTTAATAAATTAAATGCCAAACGTATTTTTTTTCCATATTACAATCGTCCACAAATCCTGACTCCAATAGTTAACAATATTTTGAACGCCACTGCATAAAGGCGCTCGAAAGACATTTGCACGACGGCGCCGATCAGGTTTGGCGCGAAAACTGCCTGAAAGTTTGTTGGAACCTTTCTGAAGAATTCAGAAACATCCCCGTTTAAAGCCAGTCGTGTCTCTGGAATCTTCAGAGAAAACTTACGTTGGCTAATTATAATAGCTTGGCACCTTCCTGATTTACTAAGAGAGCTTCTAAAGCATCGGTGTAAAGATCAGCAAAGTTGACACAGGATGGCAGGTAATAGCAGTAGGCACATTAGGAGCTTTGTGCGATCGGGACGGGCTGTAATCGAGCTGAAGCCCCACTTAATAAATAAGTGTTTAATTAAATAAGCACTTAATAAATACCCTCAGTTAATCTTTAAACTGGAAGATAAAAACATGTCTTACAAGAGTGAAGTCTACATTTGTGCTACTTGTATCAGTTCAGGAAACTTTTTGACAAAGATGCTTGTAATTCGTTTTCTTTTTTCTTTTTATTATTTTTTTCAGGAAGAGGATGAAAACATGTGAAATCGCAAAACGTTCCACGAAAATTCGGATTTTTTTACTATGTAACTCCCATCCTTTAGGTGACCATCCCGCGTCTTTATGCGCTAACAATTACATAACTTTTCTCCTACGATTCGTCACCTTTCCATTTTGTCACTTTTTTTTCTTTTGAAACTACGCTAACGTTTTAAAAATGACCTCACCTTACTGTTTGATATAAAATTTTGTAGAATTTTGCAAAAGTAGTTAGAATCAAAAATTAATAAGAAAAATAAACCTAGCAGACAAAATGGTGAAAAATAAAAAAAGAAAAGGGGAAAGGGAAAAACACATAAATCAATACAATCTTATAATGTAACCAAAAATATTGAGAAATAGTTCTTGAAGTGTGCAAAATTATACCAGTTCTAGTAAAAACAAAACTTTCCCATCCATAAACAGCAAAGGATGTCTACGACAGCTGCGACTGCAATGCCATTCCGTCAATATGAAAATATCGCGTCAAGTTTATGGTGACTTTTTTCATGCTTCCAAGACTTCATCGAATTTTTATAGTGCAAAAGGAGAATCCACAAGTGTTGAAATTATGTAAATAAGTAAGGCGATCGATTTCATTTGATGCAGATATATCAGAGCGTGCTTTAAAATAACAGATGGCCACATAGATTTAGTGCTATTAAGCTTATCGATCGCATGTTGCTATTGATTTATGTCTATTAAGGAACATAGTATCAAATTGCAAGGTTAAGGTTGATTTTAAAATGAAAAAATGCTAATGTACAAAGTTATTTCGTTGTTGCAATTCTACTAAAACATGTTGTAATGGGGAAAGGAGGAGAAGTAAATTAATAGAAAATCATAGACAGGGACACTAAAATCGTAGCAGAAAAAGTAATGTATAGAAATATTTATGCGTCAACAACAGCAATAAAATTTAACTGAATGAAAGAGACGTTTATCGATATATCTGCAAGTAACAAGCGAAATACTGTAGTCTTTAGTAATTGGCAGTATCTGCAGAAAAGAGTTTTCGAGAGGTTTGAAGAAACGCGTTTTGGATTCAATACTGACAATAGAGAAATGTTGGTATTAGACGTTTTTTTTCGCTCTTTGTTTTCAGCGGAAAACATATGAGCAAGGTTCTTTAACTTTACTAATAATAAAGCTGAAAGTCTGGGTCTCTGTCTGGATCTCTGTGACGCGCATAACGTCTAGACTGTTTTGCCGGTTTTCATGAAATTTGGCTCAAAATTACTTGGCATCATGGGGTGTGCACATCGAAGCGATTTCTAGAAAATTTGATTTTTTTTCTTCTTCTATTCCAGTTTTAAGCCACCATTGTTGAATTTAGTTTTTCTGAAGCAATACCGAGCGAATTGCCATAGCACGGACGAGCAAATTAACATAGCATATTGGCTATAAATTCATCATCCATTATTTGTAAATATACAGGCGAACCAAATGGTTTTTTAATTTTCAGCTATGGGCAAAGTTTTGCGGGTACAACTAGTCTAAATAAAGCTAACGTACAATAGATGATAAAAAAAAACCACACACAAAACAAAAAGCAATGCAGTTATTGCCTTTTACCTGCCCACGACATAATAGTAGAAAATATTGGAAGGAATTGGACGGTGAGAAGAACGGGACAGTTGCTGTTCGCGGCCGAAATGAAATGCAAAAAATTTCCTCTAGCTTATTCAGCGCATGTAGCATTTTTAAATCTAATATTTAACATCTGCTCGACACACTAGAAGTACTTGATCACATTTTATTTTAGCATTTAAATGCAGCTGTCTTACTATCAAATTACTCTTTCCTGCTATGAAATTATTCTCAAACCTAAGTGCAGAATAAAGTTCTATCACTAAAAATGATACGATATAGAAAATGTATTGAAATACTACGGTGATATTAATGAATTACTAGCTTAATGTCATAAAACTTTAATTTCTTCGCACCCAAAGAACAGAACAAACAAACTCCTAAACTATCTTCTAGGGAGAAAAAATTCTATCGACCCTAAAACATCATGTAAAATTTTTTTTAAAGAAGCAGATTTACAGCTCTTTAATAAGTTTTACGAAAATTTGTTCATAATGTCATGGTTTAAGTACATGTTTGAAATTTCCACAAACAACACATTCCAACTATGTAATTTGCAGCTTATTTCACCATGTTTATGTTCAAAAAAAAAAAAGAAAGAAATCTGTAATTTTCTTTTAACACCGGTAAAAAATGAAACTTAGCTACACAAAATTGTATGAAAGGATTTTAAGATCAGTCCGATGTGTTTACCTTTATGTTTTGAGAACAAATCTCACTAAGTTGTTATAAAACGGATTCTTCTTTTCTGAAACCTTAGCACTTTTAAGCTTTTACAGTATTTTACGTCTTTTATAAAAATTGTACTCGCTGTTTGATTTGCATTTATCTTGTAATCCTAGGGTAAAACTTGCAAGATGTTTTTCCTTTATACCTTTCTTTTAACTTCCTTTTACAAAAAAGGAAGTATTTTATTCGCGAAAAAAATTTCACTCAAAAACCGACCTTAATTTCCATTTTACTCACCCCCGAATGAATATTGAGTTTTTTTCCCACTCGATCACACGTGGATAAGTGCCTAAGAACGTATAGACACGCGAAATATCCATAATTACGATTCCCGAGTTAATTACAAAGAATTTTTTCGTGACGTCTGTATGTACGTATGTATGTGCGGATGTATGTCACATAACTCAAGAACGGAATTTTCTAGAAAGTTGAAATTTGGCACGTAGACTCCTAGTTGGGTCTAGTTGTACACCTCTCTTTTTCTTTGCATTCGGGTGTTTCTAAAGTGTTAACTTCCTTTTACAAAAAAGGAAGTATTTTATTCGCGAAAAAAATTTCACTCAAAAACCGAACTTAATTTCCATTTTACTCACCCCCGAATGAATATTGAGTTTTTTTCCCACTCGATCACACGTGGATAAGTGCCTAAGAACGTATAGACACGCGAAATATCCATAATTACGATTCCCGAGTTAATTACAACGAATTTTTTTTTCGTGACGTCTGTATGTACGTATGTATGTGCGGATGAATGTCACATAACTCAAGAACGGAATGTCCTAGAAATTTGAAATTTGGCACGTAGACTCCTAGTTGGGTCTAGTTGTGCACCTCTCTTTTTCTTTGCATTCGGGTGTTTCTAAAGTGTTAACTTCCTTTTACAAAAAAGGAAGTATTTTATTCGCGAAAAAAATTTCACTCAAAAACCGACCTTAATTTCCATTTTACTCACCCCCGAATGAATATTGAGTTTTTTTCCCATTCGATCACACGTGGATAAGTGCCTAAGAACGTATAGACACGCGAAATATCCATAAATACGATTCCCGAGTTAATTACAACGAATTTTTTCGTGACGTCTGTATGTACGTATGTATGTGCGGATGAATGTCACATAACTCAAGAACGGAATGTCCTAGAAATTTGAAATTTGGTACGTAGACTCCTAGTTGGATCTAGTTGTGCACCTCTCTTTTTCTTTGCATTCGGGTGTTTCTAAAGTGTTAACTTCCTTTTACAAAAAAGGAAGTAGTTTATTCGCGAAAAAAATTTCACTCAAAAACCGACCTTAATTTCCATTTTACTCACCCCCGAATGAATATTGAGTTTTTTTCCCACTCGATCACACGTGGATAAGTGCCTAAGAACGTATAGACACGCGAAATATCCATAATTACGAATCCCGAGTTAATTACAACGAATTTTTTCGTGACGTCTGTATGTACGTATGTATGTCACATAACTCAAGAACGGAATGTCCTAGAAAGTTGAAATTTGGTACGTAGACTCCTAGTTGGGTCTAGTTGTGCACCTCCCTTTTTCTTTGCATTCGAGTGTTTCTAAAGTGTTCTTTTGCTCCTTTTGGGGGGGGGGGAAATCACTGTTAATTTCGATGTAAACTCAAGTGGTGTTATAATTTGGCGGACACTTGGCGATATATCGCCAGTCTTTTGGTCGTCAAGTTTTGTCGCCAACTTGGCAACAAATTTGGCGGTTTTTTTTAATATGTTTTAATTTGACCATTGTTGGTGAAATTTAGAGAGTAGACTATTGAATCACATTCAAATAGCCAGTAATTGGGAAATGACATTAAATTGGAGTGAAAAGAAGTCATGTGATGCACATATCAGCTCGTTTTCTTCAGAACCATGAAAATTAATATTAATGCTATACCTGAGTCAGGAGAATTGTTGAAAAGTTGCTCATATGCATTATTTTTAATGAATCATACTCAAAATATAATTACATAATTTAAAAAAAAATTGACACTTAGTTTTAGTTTGCAGCACTGAAAAAGGAGCAATTTTAAGAGTTTTAATGAGGCCAATACCACATTACACTGATTTTCCATTGTGTTTTGATTTCAAAATCCTCCTACGTCCAGACCAATGCTATTCATTTGTCTCTGTTTAAACTACAAACGTGGTGCCACTCAATTATCAAATTTCCGTTTCTCCTAAATGTCCAAACCTAATTTAATTTATAGAAGCGAATTTCTCTGAAGTCTCATTTAAAACAATCCGGAAACCTCTTCAGTGCTAACTCACTTTGAAAAGCCTGTTGAAAAGCATTATAGTTATTCCGTAGAGAAGGATGGACGAATCAAAATTCACATTTAGAGCTTAGGAATAGCTTTGTAGGGATAATGGAGGATTTTAAGCTATTCTTTGACGCTCCGAGAATGTTGAGCCACTTAGGTCCTAAATATTTCTTAATCATGCGAAGAGCTAATCAAAAGGGCCAAATTACGACTTAAAAGCATCTCTGTTGAAAACTTTAATCTTCTTTTAAAATTTTGTTCACGAAGTTTTAAATTCATTTTAAGAAAGCTTAAAAGCATGGTCGAACCGTTAAATGCTTTTCAAGTAAAGATATTTAGCACAACAAGAACTAATGTTAACTGTAGACAAGGCCCATTTTTAAAGCTGTAAACTACAAACCGGGGTACATATTTACTCCATGGGTTTTTTGCTCGTAAAATTGTTCTGAAAGCTACTATTTGATTCATAACTACATGAAATTTTTTGAATTTATATGCAGAAGAGAGTTGTGGAGAGCAAATTAAATTTTATTGACGTTTTGTGGGTGAAAATACGATTTTAATAGCTGAAAGTGCTGAAAACATGGTTAAAAGTGCTCTAAAATGAAATTTTAGAAAACCACGACCACGATAGCCTCACCTCCTATTAAAATGAACTTTTCGCGCCAGATCACATAGAAAAGTTTTATAAATTTCTGGATGACACATGAGAAAATACGCGAATGGAAAGAACGTCATGCGTACTAAGTTTTGCTTGTCACAAAGGCAGAATCAAGACGAAAAATTAAAAATTCATTTAAAAGCCTTAATTTTGTATACTAGAACCAATTACAAGTATTTTTTGCAGATAAGTGCAAAATGGAAACAGACAAACATTTAAAACCACTCACTATTACAACAATGAAATATTTTCTAGCCGCGTGAATAAAGGATTAGAGTTATACTTAAAATTTAGTTTAAAAATATTTCATAATTCTAGTTATTTATAACTTGGTTCCAAACTAATTCCATCAGAAGCAGAAAAAATCGCTTTTCTACTAATAAGTTGAATGTGCATGTAAGTTTTCACTACTAAAATTGCGAAAAAGTGCTAATGAGACTTAGCTGAGGACACACTCAAATTACTGTTCGAACAAAAAAAAAAGATTTATCAAAACTGGTGCTTCCGCTCAGGAGCTACGGTGCCACAGACACAGATAACCACGTCAAACATGGAACCCTTTTCCTTATTGTGTCGGGGGTCAAAAACAAAACAAAAAAAGCAAAAAAAAAAAAAAAAAGACCTGAGCAACGTATAGGCAGTCATTAAGATTAAAATAAACAAAATTTAAAGAAAGGGAGGATTCGTCTAATTAAGAACAACGTATTAATGATATCAAAGAAAGTTTTAAAAGTATAAGAATTTCGGATTAAGATATATTAAAAAAAAATTCTTTACCACAAAAAGTTTAATTATTTTTAATCTAAATCATGCAAAGCATAAGGAGCTGCGTAAAATAGCAAAAGCATGGTTTTTAGTGTAGTCTTTTGAATGAGTCTTAAATTTGTTTTTCGAATATGTACGTTTTTCGTAAAATTGATAGTCTTCTATTGTATCCACTAATTTTCTGAAAGAACTGCGAATATTTTTTCATTTCCGGAAATGATCTTTGGATTGCTTGTATGGTAAATTATTTTGCTATTTGACATGGTTATTTGCCAAAGTACTTAATAAAAACGTAGGGGAGGGTGGCCCAAAGCGGGTAGGCCTTCGTATGCCCCCCCCCCCAAGGTGCGTAAGCGGCAATGCACACGTATGTTGTGTTTACATGAGCACCCCCAGAGTTTTAATCAGTCCCAGAGAAACAGCAGTGAAGCAGCATGGCGCAACCAGGCTTAAAACAAAAATAATTATGCATTTCTTTAAAAAAAAAGAAGTTTTGAAACTTGTGATTAGTCGAAGACCAACTTAGTCTTTTGATAGTCAATAATATTATGTTATTCTGACACCATCCACCTACAAATTATGATAGTCATTTCGTTTGTTTCTTTTTTAAATTGAAGATTAGAATTATTGAAATAAAAAACGTGCCTTTGGGCAAAGCGGGTATAGGATTTAATCATATATTAATTTATAATTTCTTGACTCGTGTGCTGACTTAGAGTTTCTTTTTCAATAAGATAAGAATAACTTTTAAAAGTTAATTTTAGGATGGCAATTAATTAGTTTATTAAATTAATTAGTACATACTTTATAATTTATAAACAAATGTGCCGACTTTAAATTGGATAAGTAGAACTGTTTTATATATTTTTTAAGCTGGCAGGTAGCTAGTCAACTATTTTAATCATATATAACTTCATATTTGATTGGCAAATGTACCAAACCACAATTAGTTAAGCATACCCGCTTTGTACTCACTGGTAGGGAAAAGCGGATTTTCAAATGTTTGTAAAGTTTGTTAATAAAAAAATATTGAGTTAGAAATAATACAAAAATCACTTTTTATTTTGAAGTTCAAGAACTCTGCTAGTAAATTAAGCGAAAATTGTTGCGATAAAAACCCAAAAACTACAATTTTCGAGCAATCTTCGAAAACCTACCTGCATTGGGCCACCCTCTCCTATATATTGATGTTCACCTGCGCTTTTACAAATTTTTTTCTTTGACAATTTTTTCTGCATTACTTAACTTGTTACTCCATTCATCAAATCAAAACTTCTTTTTATTTTTACATGTATCAGTTTAGATCGTTTAGAGAACATACCCCTTCTTGAAAAGACTGCAATTGTTAGACATGTATTTTGTTCATAACGCTTGTGAAAATTATATGAAAAATAACTGATCATTCATATTTCTTTTTTAATCAATGATATGTTTATAACTTTGTACACTTGCCTTGTCACAAGAAAATAAATTTTCCATCAAGATACGTAAAAAGTATATGTTTGTTAATTCAGATATTTAATTATTCTTTTGTTTAATAATTTTCAGACTTAAAAGCTTTTAAACTGAAAAGAACATACAGTAAATCCATTGTAATACTTATTCTGGGTCCCCTTTTTCTATTTAAAATTTAAGTTCAAACTCATATTTTTTTATATATGAACATACATTCGTACTACAGTGGTACCACGTGTTTTACTGTAAGGTTTCATCTTCCACGTCCCATTTTGTAGTCAAGTTTTTGAGTTAAACTTAACTCATGTATCTTCAAAAGTAAGCATTAATTTCTTGTTGTGACTGTATACATCGCCATTCAATGCTCACGTTTCTGAATTCAATAGCAAACAAATATGTATTTAACACATCTATGTTATATTTTCTTGACATCTCTATTTCTTTTCGATTTATTATTGTCATACTTTATATGATCCGCTTCCCTAAATCCCTTTTTTTTTAATAATTTTGATAAAAAAGATTCATTAACACTATTTTGATTGCCGTGAAGAACTATTTGGAATATGATTACCTTATCAGATGATATAATATCAGTTATACAACACTGTTTCTTTCTTTTCACTTCAGGAAATTCAATAAATAAATATATTTCGGCAAATCAAATTCTTCATTTTTTTTAAAGAAGACGTTTAATTATATAATTACGTAAAAATTGTACACTTATTATCCGTCAACATAGAGCGAGAAAACCACATTCACACTCCTTCATAATAACTCAGTTGTTCAGTCTCATTTCTTTTGCCGTTACCAATACTATCAATAGATAGAACAGACGATAAGTAAATAAAATAATACAAATACATTAAAATGTAAAATTACATGTAAAACACAGCAGACGATAAATTTACCAAAAACGGTACCCAACTACCTACAGTGACATAGACTGCATCGTAATAGGGCCTTACGGCGAGAATCCTGCTTAAATGTTTAAATTTAATTTAACTTACGAAAAGAGTTTTCTTCTAAAGGACTGTTTAGAACTATTCTGCATCAAACATGAGCCTTGCTTTCTGGGATTTCTAATGGTTCTCTAGACTCAAGCAAAGGTTCCACTGAGAATCAAGATTCTCTTTTAAGGTTTCGAAATGGTTGTTCCTCATAGAATAAAGGAACGTCATTGTTTTGAGATCAAAGGAAATTGTTGAACTTCTCTCATCTACTATTCCGAGAAATGCTTTATTGTGGGAACTTGAAGATATGAAAACCATTCTTTTGCAGAATAGGGCTCTCCAAGCCTCATGAACTCATCCCTTTTCTTGCATCTATGTAAAGTACTTCGGCAAAACATAAAAGATTATTATGTCCATCTAAATCGGTTGGTTTCAAATGTTATAGCTTTCCCTTGATGGGAGATTATACAAAAAAGAGATCGAGATCATGAGTTTTGTCTGGAAAGATTGATTCATGTTGCATCAGTCACATAAATTGTAGAAACTAAAATATAACAACGGCTGCATAAAAACTTGAAAATTACATTTTTACGTACAATACGAATCATTATAATAAGTTCAATATGAATACGACACACAGTTTTACAATTCGGATTTCGGATACTGATTACAATTAACGTGTTAGCATAAAGCATAACCATTAAGGCTTAGTACCAATCCCCTGTATTTCGAAAACGAGAATCGTGGCTTCACATTAAAATAAACATGCATCGAACTACGTAATTATACATCAGAACAATGGAACATTTACCATGTCACAAATGTGAGGGCCCCCATGCCCATTAACGCCCCAAAAGTGACAAAAAAAACAGCACATGATTATTTTTTGCATAGTTCATTGACAGACAGAGGAGATCTCTGTAGACCCTCAGGCGAATGTCAATTGTTATTATGATGCTCCCTTCTCCTCCATGTAAAGATGATGGCTATGAAACTCTAAAACGGGAAAAAATTAGAGGGATAGGTGCATTTCCAAAAAGTCGGGGGCGATAAGGAAAATGGCAGTCATATTTCGATCAAGGGTTTAGTTCCAGGTAGTGTTGTAAATTGATTTGAGGGATGATGATTAGTACTTTACGTAATGAATTTGCCTCCCCTTGCATTTTTTTTTCTTTTTTTTCGTGGTACAAGCCATAGGTGTATCCAGGAAAAGGAGGGCAGCTGTCCCCCCCCCCCCACATTTCTAAAGTAAAAAATATTGTTTTAAAAACAAAAACAAAGAAAAAGAAAGAAAAAGAAAAAACTTTAAATTTACAGTTGCTTCAATTTCAAAATTTATCAATGAGTTTGGATGTAGTAATTGTGTGACAGATGTATTTTTGTACATCTTCTTTGGAAGCCCGTTGAAAAGGGAAAGTTATTGGTGTTTATTTGGGTTAATACCGCTATCATTTTAGAACTACATTGCTTTCGAAATCTTATCGGAAATAGACCAGTCCTCTTATTGCTCAAATGATGGGCCCACCCAGGGAAGTTCCGACATGAATTTTTTGGGAGGGCGAAAACCCTCAATTTGCAGACTGGAACTCCAAATTTTGTCGAATGGAACTTCAAATTGTTGCCGAATGATGATAGTTTTGCTGAATAAGGAAAATTTTAGGAGGTCAGTGACCTCCCATATGCGCTCCCCATGGTCCTGGTCCCCCTTCCTTGTTGAGCTTGATACGCCCTTGGTACAAGCACTTAACTATTCATCAACGTCTAATACAAAAGTTCTCGAAGATCGTCGTTATTAAGAAAAATAAATAAAAAGTTTATTTCAATGATCAAACCCACAAAACCAATAATGTAAAAGTCAGTAACGTAGTGAAAAAGATATAATAAGTTCAAATTTAGTAATAGTGGTATCCAGCAAAAAGAAACTGCGGCGAATACGTAGGAACACGGTGTGACATGCATCCACCGATGCATGTTTTCCACTTTTATGCGTCTCAGACGCAGCTAGAGATGTAAAATTTCCGGAAATTTTGAAGTGGTGGAAAAGAAACCGTTTTTTTTTTCTGGAAAAATTGGGAAAAAATGGAAAATTTGATTTTTTATGAATAAAAATAGGGTTTCTTAATTTTTCTTGGAGCATGTAAAGGGTTAAGCATTAAAAACATATCCAATCCAAATGTTTAACTATATGAAACTTTTTTTACAGTTGTTTTGATCTAAAAGGAAAAATATAAGAGGATGTGCAACTTGAAAAACCGACTTTCATTTTTCTAGGACAGTCTAATAAATAAATAAATATACTAGACCCTCGTTTTACCCGGGAGTTACGTTCAATGGAAACGCCGCGTAAATCAAAACCGTGTAAATTCATATTTATTATTAGTGTTAAAATAGGGGTTAGGTTCCGTAGATAAAAAAAAAACCTTCAATCTAGCGATGACTAATAATGTGTACTTATATCGATTTCTATGCACAACATGCATAAAGAAAACATAAATTAATTTCGTGTTTTGTTTATAAAAAGGAGCTGGCTATGATAGTCTTTTCTTAGTCATTAAGAATTTTTTTCTGTAGTTCTTTGCAGAGCATTAACGCATCCATGATCACTTGCATCATTTCCATGATATAATCTTCCTTCACTAACGAATCAGAAAGATCATTTCTATTGTCTAGGAATGGCTGAAAATTTTCAGTAAGAACGTTTTTGGTTGTGTGTCATCGATGTCGGTATCCTCGTTGGTTTTGTCCTCCTTTGTCACTCCTACAAGCTATTCTTCCAGTGAGTTCTGAACTGTGTGAGTTTAACAACTTCACTTCAAGGAAAAGGCTCTGGAACCAATCGCATAAAATGTCCCCAATGGCCCAAGCTCGATTATTAGCACGTCAAAATGCAGTTCATTATGTGTTATCTGAAATCTTTAAGAGTTTGGATTTTGAAAGAAGAGACACGTAGATCTGTTTACATTGACCCCTCCGCGTTAAAACAAAACTCATCCGCGTAAAATAAAATAAAGTAGTCAAATATTAAACCGCGTATAATCGAAACCGGGTAAAATAAACCTGCGTAAAACGATTATCTACTGTGTATAATTGATATTATTGAGGCAATTTTGTGGAAAACATCTCTTTTTTTGGGCAAAAATTAATAAATATTTTTTTTATCTATATATGCAAATTTTAACTTTTATTACACACATTAAGTTACACATTATTTTAACATACAAGAAGTGGGTGGGAGAGAAGGAAGTAGCATCAGAATTTAAGTTTGAGAGCTACTAATTTTATCACTTTTTGCTGAAAATTTCAATTAAAACTTCCTGAAAAGTTGGGAAAATTCAATTTTTCTGAATCGGAAATAAACCACCTCGGAAAAAAGCCGTTTTTTTTTTCGTTTTTTCCGAAAATTTCAGGGGTTTTTTTTTTTCGGACTTTTTATCAGTAGACGCAGCACACCATAGTTTCCTGCCCTCTTAAAAAGGGACTGCGCATTCATACACACACCACTCTATACAAACCTTACATTTCTTTTTGACTTCAAAACCATGCATAGCTAAAATTTTTAGAGGTCGAAAATTATTTTAGCAACCAGTTTGTTAACCAGCTCTTTACTACGCTACACTTTCAAACTGAAAGAAGCACTAATCTTGTCTTACCCCAACCAATAGCTGCATATGTGTGAATCTTGACCGTTTCGACGGAGAAAGTTTTCACTACCAGAATGTAAAGATACAGTCCTTCCACGAACATCCAGAAGAAGTTCGTGCCCATCAAGTACGTCAAAAGAATGACAAGGTAGCAAGCCACCTGAAAAAATAGTAAATGTACATATTATACATAAATATATATATACAAAGAATAACTTTTCGCAGAAGTACTATAAATTAATGATAATACCTACCAGGGAACCACACAAATAGTGTAATAATGAAAAAAGTTGAATTTGGTAGCAACCAAAAAAGTATATTGAGATATTTCTTTGACACAAACAGTATTTGTCCAAACAGTATTGTGCCTCGTGCCCCCGTTATTGAGATATAAGATTGTAAAGTCGTAAAGACTGCCGAAAATTTAAGCGAAGTGACAAATTGTCAGACTTATCGTGAATTTGACGATACCAACTTCTCGTCGATGTTTCACTGCCTGCGTGTGGTAAAACATCCGTCTGCAAATCGGGTGAAAAATGCTTCCCGTTACTCCCCAAAACTCGTTAAATCAGACAAATTTTTTAAAAATTTCAGCAGATTTTAAGACAAAATATATTTGTAGCAGGTACACGGGGCAAATAATTTATCTATACACAAACATGTGATACTACGCTTTTTAAAATGCCACTAATTTAAAATTAATAAAATTAAACGAATTATAAAATTCCCAATTCACATTATAATCATATGAATATAAAACTTCAAAAAGTTCTAGCTTTAAATTTTAATTTTAATACATTTAATTGCTGAGCATCAGACAAGTATTTTCAGAAAACAAGCATTTCCGACATCAACTACAGTGGACTTTTAAAATTAGCATAAAAATGTGGGCTAAAAAATCAGTGCTTGTTTTTACCAAGTCATTAATATAACTAAATTTCATTTACTTTTTGTGTGCGATTAATTAAAAAATTAAATTATTATTGAAATAACGAGTTTTAGTAATACGTATTTGAGCTATTCTATGAAGAAGCACTCAATGAAAGTCAGTTCTGCCTTACAAAACTCTCTACTTCATCTATAAAATTTCATTTGCACAAAAGATTTCTTTAAAAAAAAGTTTTAAAAGTCCAACTATTCATTATTTTACAGACTTTGAAACAAAACGATTTAAAAGGAATTCCTCTCTGAAATTAAAAGAAAGTTCTTCAAGTTCCTTTAGAATGCCTTTAAACCTACTTTTTTGATCTGCAACACTTTGTAAGACGTCAAAGAAACAGGAAAAAAAGCCCCGTTTTATTCAAAAGCCTCACCAAACTTCCGACATTTCATTCAATTTTCGCAAACATATTTTTGCTCGAAACATGATTAGTTCGCCATTTACATGAATATTTCGCTTCTTAACGCAGAAAGCAGCTTTGCGAATTGAGTGAAATGAAAGTGCATCTAATGCTAACTTCCTTTTCAACAAAAGAGAGTTTCTTACATCCTAAATACTAAAACCATTTCAAGAAGAAACTTCTTTTTGGAACGTTTTTAAGTTGTAAATGTAAAAATTATTCTTTTTTGGCTTTATTTATCAAAGTAAAGCTTTATTCAAGTTTTGTTAAGGAAGTTTAACCACTTAGCCAAAACTCAATCTAAACTTACAGAAATAAATTATTTCTTCCGGTTTATTTTTACAAAACATGTGTTTAAAAATACTTACATATTTTTTGGTTATATATGTACATGACATTTCTATGTTTACTTGGTTAAAGATAAGAAATACGCCAACAGTATTTTATCAGAAATTTAGCAGTAAACCTTATGAAAGAAAGCAGTAAATAAAGAATAAGTTTATTTTTCATTTGTCATAAAACTTCTTGATATAGAAAACAAGAAACTGGAACAAAACTACGAAGAGCCCAATTATCCAAGATTTCGTATGAAAAAAAATCATCATTTTGTCACAAATATGTGTAGTTGTGAAAAAATGGCGATTTTTCATCTACATTGGAGTTTTGAACTTACTGATAGTTTTGAAAATGTTTTTCGCTACATCCTACACCAAAGTGTTGAGTTAGAAATTTTATCAGTTTATAATATCAACTTTTGATTCTTATAGTAATAAAATTAATTTCTAAACTACTCTGTAAAAACGATTCAGAAACGTTCCTGAAAAATAATGGGCAATTGATGTGTCCAATTTAAACCAGTAACATATCTTACAAAAACCAGGAACGTTTTCCGATAAAAGTGAGTAACCTTCCTGAAATACTGGGAAATCTCCCCTGTTAAAGTAAGTCGTGAACCTTCTACAAAAATTGAATAGCTTTAATGTATTTGATTAGAACCTTCCTGGTTTATCAAGAAAGCTTCAGAAGCATTAGCGCAACCATGGCCAAAGCTAAGCGAATAGTTGCAAGCAAGAACCAAACATTTCCCTTGCCCCGCAAAGACTGCAGCTATCCAGTGACTTTTTTGCTCCCATTGGGAGCTTAGTCAATCCTGACGGTCCGTAATTAAACTACAGCCGCTACACTTAATAAACACGCTCTGTCAACCTTTAAACTGGTAGAAAAAACTTTTTCACACCAGTGAAAAGTCTGCATTCGTGCATCTTTTAGCAATTCAGGAAACTTTTTTCCAAAATACTTGATTTTGCGGGGAAATAGATGAAAAACTCTGAAATCCCGAAACGTTCCACGGAAATAACCAGCAATGTTTCGAAATTTTTTTACAGTGTAGGACAAAGTTTACTATTGGTTTAACTTAATAGAATTCTCAATTGAATGAAGAAAATGGGAGCTGGTCGCAGGTTCATTACTGCGTTATCCAGAATGCTAACATTGAATAATATATTTATTTTAAAAGTAAATTTTTAAGAC
Source organism: Uloborus diversus (assembly GCF_026930045.1). Classification (NCBI taxonomy): domain Eukaryota; kingdom Metazoa; phylum Arthropoda; class Arachnida; order Araneae; family Uloboridae; genus Uloborus; species Uloborus diversus. Next base: position 126,280,581 of record NC_072731.1, on the reverse strand, counting down.
GTAAATATATTTACTTGAAACCACCTTGGGGAAAAGTGAGGATAAATGAATAAACAAATAAAATGAATAACTAAGGAACATAGGACAAAAAACGAGAAACGTATTTATCGCCTGTAGAATAAATCTCATCAAAAAACAACCCTGTTGTAAAAATTTCCCGCCAAGAAAATCTTTAACTTTTCCGCACAAAAAGAAAGGCATTCACATCTTAAGCCCAAAACCCCTCAGTCTTAAAAAAAATATGATATCTAGTTTGCCCGCCAAGTATATGCCAAACTATCATCCTCCCTCTTCACCTCTTTCATCACACCTACTTCCATTAGAACCTCCTCCCACCTTCAACTCCTCAGAAATATGGACAGATCCTTTAAATCGTTTATCCTGTTTGGCTGAAAGCTTTTCCACGTGATGTGGTTCCTTGGTGAGTCGACTTGGCAATGATAATCGTGGCAATGATTATAAATAAGTGAAAACAGTGATAAAAACTCGAACTAAGAATTTTTATTACACATTTCCTTGTCTTTTGGTGCAAATATAATGTTTGCCAAATAACAACGACGTACGTTTATTAACACGAATATTACATTGTTCCAAACAGTTTAAGTTTTGCTATAACCACTCTGTAAAACAAAAGAAATCTAGATCAACAATAAGCAAATCTTTAGTTAAACGTTGTTTTGTAAAAGATAACGCCCTCTGTAGTAAAGTTAATCATATGAAAAACAATAAGAAACTCGTATAATTTATAAAACATAATAACACAAGTGCTTAGCGAAATTTCAGCACTATAGCGTTGATATTTATGGAAGAACCTATTTTTTTTTCTCTGTAGTAAAAGACAGCAACAATTAATGGCTCACTTTCCTGCGTTTCATTTCCCTTAGATCCCATCAATGATTGCCACCAGAAACTGAAAATAATTGGCTCAAAGCTCTATTACCCCCCTTTGGAGCTCTTAATCGATGATCATGATCGCGAGATATATGTTTCACATTAAAAGTGCACACCTTTATGCTGGACATCTCGTCTATCGTCTTATTACTTAGGATGCTATTTCTTGTCTTATTTTTGACTAGTGGCACCCGCACGGCTTTGCCCGTAGTAGAAAATTAAAAGGTATTTTGGTTCGCCTGTATATTTACAAATAATGTACGATGCATTTCTAGCCAATTGGCTTGCCTATGTTAAGGTTCCACGTTATGATAACTTGGTAATTTACTCGTCTATCTTATGATAATTTTGCTCGGGAAAATGTTCTTAAAATTGGAATAGAAAAAGAACAACATCGAATTTTCGAAAAATCGCTTCAAGGTGCACACCCCCATGCTACAAACCAATTCTGGGCTAAATTTCATGAAAACCGGCCAATCGGTCTAGGTGGTATGTGCGTCACAGAGATCCTGACAGACAGACATAAAGACTTTTAGCTTTATTATTAGTAAAAATAGTCACTAATAATGTCAAAGAAAAATCAAGATGTATTAGAGCTGAAACAACTTATTATGAAAAGAAAAAGTATCTGTGGTACAACATGAATAGACTAGTAGAAATTCGTCCTGAACTGAGGGAGTCTACTTTTGTGCATATTAGTATACGTTTTTAAACGTCGGCAATATTTCTCTCAGGTGACATAGGCATGAAAGTATCTCAAATAAACACTTTTAACAGCTTTAGAACTAACGCTGGTAATTTAGTAACCTTGGGAGTGATCTATGAGTAAGTTTACAAGTAATACAAGGGGATGCTCACATGAAACTTTTGCGAACCGATTGCTCTTCGTTAGCTAGCGACATTCTAAAGAATTACCTGAAAATCAGTGTATTTCAGCCTGCGTCTACTCAACTAAATCGATTGGCATGTCATTTAATAAACGCATGCTGGTCTTAAACGCATTCCTTTAAACATTTTTTCAAAAATTTTGTTGTTATTGATTTAAACCTGATTTTTTTAAAAAAGTTTTTGACATTTTTAAATGAATATCTAAGCCTATAAACGTAGAATAACTACATTATGAAACTGACTTACAGAAAATGTTCCCCAGTGCAAAATTTCGTGCCTCAATAGGTACACTAAATTGTGTTATACACAGTTTCATATAGCACATTAAAGAAGCTTATTTTTATCCGAATGATAGTGAAATTAACTCAGAGAGCTGTATTTCAAATTCCTCTCCACTTATGTCTTAGAAATACAGGTAAAGAGAAAATTTAAAGTGAATTTTGTTTTTCATTTCACTGTTTCTCAGCAGGAAAGATCAGCTGGTTCTGAAACTGACCAGATCAGCCTAACAGAAAATGAATTTCATATTAATTACTCTATATTACACGGACATTTTTCGATTTTGCAAAACGCTTTTAAGTGTTAACGCACAAAATTTCTGAAGAAAATATAGCCTAAGTCAATTGAAATACGCATGTGTATACTTGTCCGAAAGTGGATATATTATGTTTTCACACATGATTCTCAGCAAAACACTCCAAAACTCCGCAAAAAAATTTGTGAAAACATGATGCAGAATTGAGCTGTGCTGCAACGTGGATGATGTTCTACCGATTTTTATCACTCTTAAAACTTCAAAGTCTCTGTGTATAACAAGTATTCAGCCTTAACCAGGTGCGTATATAAAAACAAATTGGGAGAGGTGAAATTTAAGTCAAAAAATATTAAATCCTTACACACACAATCACAATGAGTGTTTTAATTTATTTTGAGAGGGGCCAGGGGCCCTCCGGCTCCCCCCCCCCTTAAATTTTGACTTTAGTACTATCAAAACCTTAACTAATATAAAGTTGAATAAAAAGCAGTAATGCAAAGTTTTGGACTACTCTATAGAGAGAGATTACTGATGAAAGAATAGTAGAAGCTGAGTTTAAAGTTCTGGGCAAACATCTTGAATAATTTTTTACATACTAGGTAGTTGGGTGCATATTAGGCTATACGCATAAGTGCAATTATTTGATTCAGCTGGACATTTACAGCTAGTAAGTAAATTATATGAAAAACGAGCTGATGTGTGCATCACATGACTTCCTTTTACGCAAATTTAATGATAATAGCGCCTTGGAGTGAGCAAGGAAACACTAAATATTTTCACCCCTATTTTTTGCGAACCAAAGCAAAAAAAACTCTTTACACAGATTTATTTTCCCATTAATGGCAATTTTAATGTGATTCAGTAGTTAACTCTTTAAATATCACCAACAATCGCCACATTGAAACCAGACTTTTAAAAAAAATCACCAAATTTGTCGCCAAGTTGGCGACAAAACTTGGCGACCAAAAGACTGGCGATAAATTGCCAAGTGTCCTCCAAATTACAACCACCACTTGAGTAAGCATTGAAATTAACAATAATTTCCGCCCAAAAAGGTGTAAAAGCCCACTTAGAAACATCCGAATGCAATCAAAAGGGAAGGTGCAGAACTAGACCTTACTAGGAGTCTACGTACCAATTTCAATTTTCTATGACATACCGTTTTTGAGTTATGCGAGATACATACGTACATACGTACATACACATATATACACATACGCACACACGCACATACATACGTACATACGGACGTCTCGAGAAAACTCGTTGTAATTAACTCGAGGATCGTCAAAATGGATCTTTCGGGTGTCTGTACGTTCCTAGGCATATATCCACGTGTGGTCGGGTCGAAAAAAAGAGCTCAACATACATTCCGGGGAGAGCAAAATGGAAATTAAGGGCGATTTTTGAGTGACATTTTTTTCACAAATACAATACCTACTTTTTGTAAAAGGAAGTAAAAATCGTTCAAGAATTCAAATCATATTCTGAATTTCAGAATTTTTTAACTGTTCAAACAATGTACATCAGTGGTCGTCTTCATATATAAAAAGGAAGTGCATTTTATCGGAAAATGAACAAAAATTGTAAACGAAATTACTTTCACAAAAATGAAATAAGGAATCGAAATGCACAAGTTTTCCATATAAATCGTATTCTTCGATGGTTTGTGTAATGAGTTTTACTTCAGTACAGAAAATTTTTCATCTTAAAAGACGAAAAGGAAATTGAATTTTCGGCTCAAGTGTTTGCCACTATACAATTGCGGATGGCAAGGTTGGGGGATTGAAAAATAATCATCGCGCTCGTTTATTTTCCATCGAATTCAAACTGTAATTATGAAAATAATGATCCTCTAATTTATGTTCAAGAAAATTCTACGTAAAAGCTGCGGAATTGACAGATTGAATAATCTGCAAATCGACAGGGGCTATTATTGAATTACAAACAATTTTTATTTATTTTGGAAATTATATGATGAAGTTTTTAAGAATTTTGGCTACTTTACTGGTCGAAAGTATTGTTAGTTTGTAAAATTTGTTAGAATGAAACCCTAAAAAGATTTTTTTGATTTAACTGATCTATATTTATAAATGTATTTTTTTTTCAAAACAACATAAGTATTCATTTTTATTTAATAACTTAATATACCGAGTCATCAAATTTATTTAATTCATTGAGATTCAAAAAATATCATTTTAATTGAAAAAAATGCTGAATATTACATAAAACCAGCGACAGAAACATCATGACAATTTTTTTACGGAAAAGTTGTTTTTCTTCAAAAAGAGTTTTTTTTTTTTTTTTTTTTTTTTTTTTTTGCGATTAAAAATTTTAAAAAATTTTGGCATAAAAGTTTTTTTTATGTTCTGTGCAAGTCAACCTGTTCACCTGACTTTGAAAATTCTTAAAAAAAAACACTTTCTCTCAATATATGCCTCACCGTTGACAATACTGGCAAAAATTTTTTAAAAAAAATGTAAAATTATCTCCATTTAATTGATAACTTTAATATTCCTCCTTACCACTCCACAATACTAGAAAACGTTTCCTTATATTAGTAACTTGATGAAGTATAAACAATATAGTCTGCAGTGGTCCGTTATTAAATTTCAAAATTTAGATTTTTTTTTTTTGAAACTTTTACCACACACAATTGCTTTGAACTGCAAAAAACAAGTAAATGAACATAACATCATAAAATGTACTGTACAAACTGCAATAGGGGAACCCACCCACCTTTTACAAAGGTATTTTTAAAAAAATTGTTTCCATAAGAAAAACTCGTAGTTCACTTTTTTCAAAAGGAAATATATCTGAGCAACTTTTTACACTGTTGTTTTTTATTTAAATTGAAAATTATTTTTTTTAATTGGCGAATTTTCAAGAGTGTCAAACTGGGTCAAACCTTCTCACTTGACGGAGGTTTGACCCACCATAAGGGAAGTTTGACCAACAGAGATTATAATTTATAAAAACAATACTGAAATGTTAATATGTCGGATTTACTACTATTATATGATACGAACAACAATTATATCAAAAGAAAAATCATAAATTCAATTAATGACATTTCTACTCACTGCTTAAACACAAGTGCAATCTTCGTTTTACTGTTTGCTTTTTTAAAATATTTTAAAATATTCTCTTATTCTTTTTAATGTTATGTACTTTTTCTATCTCGACTTTGACAGGGGTGTTTGACAAACTTCTAGATATGATGCGTTTTCTGCCTCCTTTGACTTTTCTAGGCCCTGCTTTGGCAAATGGGAGTAGCTGTTCAGGTGTTACGAGTTGTGAATTGGATTACTAAGAGCCTGTATGGATTGAATATCTTAATAAGTACATTAAGCAAAGTGGAAAAGCAAATGTCAGTTGTGTTTAGCTTGATCAGAATAATCGACAAACAGGAAGCGTTTCAAATAACTAAAATCTATAGTATGTAAAGTGACTTAATTTCAAGTTAAGAATAACATTTATTTCGTTTGAACTAAACACAATCTTACTTAAAAGAAATAAAATAAAGTTTTGAACTAAACACATCCTTACTTAAAACAAATAAAATAAAGTACATTGTTTTAAAAATGTTGCACCATCAAAAGAAACTGAGCGGGAAGGTTTGACCTTGGTCAAACCTCCCGTAACTGAAGTAGGTCAAACCACCCTTAGTAGCCATTTTAGAAAATATAATAAAAAACATATTAAAATATTTTTGAATTTTGAAAGCAAGTATACAAGCTTTTAGCAAATTAATCAGAGTATATAAATAATGCAACTTACTTATGTAAAAGTGAATGGCAAATCGCACAGTATAAATGAACTTGCAATGAAAAATTTTACTTTTTTGCGTGAAAAAGCTATCACATATGCAATTTCTTCTTAATTGCACCTCAAATTAGCTAAAAAAAATAGAAACAGCTTTTGATTTTACTTAAGATCACGGTGCCCTCCGGTGCTCATCAGTTAAAAATGTGTTCAAGTATGAAAATGATGGGGTCGATCAAACCTCCAAACCTCCCATGTGGTCAAAGCTCCCCAGTCTCTCCTACTAGAGAATAAGTCAGTTGAAGAGCAGCATTACGTAAGACGTTTGCTTTTTTTTTTTTTTTTTTTCAGTGAGCGTGACACTATTGCCGCTGTTGAGCGACAATTTTTCCTATAATAGACAATTTCTAATCCTTTGGGTTTTTTTACATAAACTCCAGTAAGAATTAAAATGTTTCTTCTTATTTTTAACATTAGTCCTAAAAAGAGGATTGTATTTCATTAGTGTAAAACTTTAAACGTTTAGGGGACGGTGGCGCAAAGCGGGTAGGCTTTCGTATGCCTCCGCATGGTGTGTCAGCGACGATGCATACGTATGTCGGGTTTACCCGAACAACCACGAATTTTAATCAGTCCCAGTAAAGTAGCTATGAAGCGGCATGGCGCAACCAGGTTTAAAACAAAAAAATGACCCATTTCTTGAAAAAATGAAGTTTTTAAACTTGTGATTAATCGAAGACCAGCTTTTTTTTAAATTGTGAATAATATTACGTTTTTCTGACACCGCCCACCTACAAACAACGATGGGCATTCCGGTTTTTTTTAAATTATTAATTTAAGATCATAATTACTGAAATAAAAAACGTGCTTTTGGGCAAAGTGGATCGGGAAAAGCGGGTATAGGATTTTATCATGTATTTACTTATAATTTCTTGACACATGTGCTAACTTCGATTTTCTATTTTAATTGGATATGTATAACTTTAAAAAGTTTTTTTTATGATAGCAATTATTTAGCCTATTAATTTAATTAGCTATTTCTTTATGCTTTATAAACACAGAAACTGGCTTTAAATTGGATAAGTATAACTTTTTTACATATTTTTTAATGACGGCAGGTAGCTAGTCAACTAATTTAATCATTTATAACTTGATATTTGGTTGGCAAATGTACCACATCACAAATAGTTAAGCTTAACCACTTTGGGACCCCTTGTAGAGCAAAGCGGGTTTTTTAAGTGTTTGTAATGTTTGATAATAAATAAATATTGGGTTTCAAATAGTTCAAAACTCACTTTTTATTTTGAAGTTTGAGAACCCTGCTAGGAAATAAAACCGAAATTGTTGCGAAAAAATTCCAAAAAACTACAATTTTCAAGAATTCTTTGAAAATCCCACTCGCTTTGAGCCACCTTCCCCTACACGTATTTAGCTTACTTTGTTTGCCTCCGGTGATGAGCTGGACTGTAAGCATGCAGTGATGATCCATGTAAGGTCGCTGAAAAGATACGTCACCATAAGGTTGGTGTGGATGGTGTTGCGGAGACAACGCAAGTCACTAGAAGAGAAAAACTATAATTACAATCAACATTAATCAAAGTTACGTCTATGATGTTGAAAACATCGTCAAATACTTTAAAACAGTGGTGCCAAACCTAAAGCGCACGGGCTGCATCCGGTTTCCAAAACTGATCCATGCAGCATGCTGCTTTGTTCAATGTTGCAAATCGAAAAGCACAATTAGGGACAATGTCAACAATTTTGAACTGAATGTATATAAAATGGTTTCTGAAAAATAGGTGTACAAAATAAAATAAGCAGTAAGAAAATAAAACAACAGTTACTGGTTCGTAATTTGTCTTCCTTTTCCGAATTTTCACATGCCATTTAGTTTGAAAAGCGAGAATCGTTTTAGTATAAGGTACGGCTCTCGGGTTTAAAAAGTTAGGGCATCAGGTTCAAAATCTGTTAAAAATTTCATGGTTTTGGCGTTTTTACTATAAAATAGTCACAACAGTCCCTGCTAATTACACTACGGTTTCCGGGTCGAACGTTTACGGAATGGATATTCTTGAGTGCTTATAAATTCTGCAAATACAGATGGACAATAAAGGATAATATATAATGAAAGCTTCTCTTTCAGACGTTTTGGTACACTTTGTATTTGTTAAGGTACCATCTCCGAAAATTCTCATTCCTCCATAGCAATCAGTCTCTCAAATGGCAGCTCCCAGATTGCTCCGGAGTTAAATAGTTATTGCTCCAGAGAGTAAAAGCTCCAGAGTTGTTTCATAAAGGATTATTTTAAGATTTTAAATCAGTTCTGTCAAGTTTATCTTTTCAAGGGCCTGCCCTAAAATGACCATTTTTATCAAAAATATTGTTTCAATTTTGTGTTATAATTTAAAAGAATACATTTTTAGGACTACAAAATGCTTAAATTTTGCTTTTACGATACGAAGTTATATCCAACTAAGCACACCGAGTGTGATGTCGTAAGGATCGGAAAATAAATTTAAAACCCCAAAGAGCCCCAAAACCAGCAAAAAAGAACAGAACATAAATTGACAAGCATAGCCAATTAATGTATAAGCTACTAACATTGAGAATTTAGTCTCAAAAATTTCTAAAACATTGATAAAAAAATTTTTTAAATGCGTTTTCAGAAAAACTTCTTTTTTTCGACATTTTCATATACGACAAATCTTATAACTTGAAACGTTTTACACCTAGGTAGGCGAACACCCTAATTATTTTTTTCTTCAATATTCATTACACCTTTCTGAAACTTCATAAGATTATTGAACATGACATTAATAACACATTTTGACTGCATATTTTTTGAAAAAAATTTTACGGAAAGTTTTTTTTTTATTAATGCCATATTTTTAGCAAAAAAGTACCATTTCCTTAACACTTCCAGTGCCTTCATTTTTTCATAGTTTTAAAAACATTTTGTGTATATCTCTTTGTGAGATACCAAAGAGTGATATGAACCTCTAATTCGAAAATATTTAACTAAAAACAGGTTTTATGGGTAAGTGTTTAAAAAATTCCACCGAAAAACCTGCTTTCTGCCCCGCAAGTTTAATTGATCATAATTTTAAAACTACATATTGCATGTACATTAAATTCTCGAGGTTTCTATCGCATTCATTTGTTCAATTACCATGTTTGCAAAATTTCAAACCTTTAAAGTTAATGCTTTTTACTTTAAAGTTTCCGCTGGAGCTGTTGGCGTAAATAAAAACTTGAAACGTGGTTATCAGAAAATCAAAAACGAAAATGTAAACTTCAGTTATAAGCAGTGCATTTAAGTGTAGTAAATTTCTTCTAGATTTCTCAATAACTCTTCGATTCGAAAAAAAAAAAAATTGCGGATTTAGAAAGAAAAACACTAGGGCTCTCTAAATTTCTCAAAATCTCAAAATCGATTTTTTTTTCGAAAATTAGCGTCTTTACGTATCTTAACCTGATTTTTTCAAATAATGTTTCTTAAATTGCTATCTGTGTCTTGAGCTATAATCTAAGCTCTTTGTCAGATTTAAAAAAAAATTACGGGCATTTTAAAATTGAGGGTTTTTTTTTTTTTTTTTGGAAAAAAAATCTGTGAATTTCTATTAATTGCCAAATTTTTCTACATTTTGAGACTGGTATGAAGTTTTTAGTTTAGAAAACAGTTAAGTACTGTAGCAACATACATTAGAAAGGATTTTCAAATATATTGAGTTGAGATGAGTTTAGAGTGGTTGGCGTAAACAGCAAAATTAGCTTAATTGTTGCTCAAATTTCCATTTTTTGAAGAAAATATGAGAAAATAATAATAATAATATTTGTTTTGTTCATTTTCCAAGTTTAAATCACTCTTCAGTAAAAAAAATATATATAGATCGTTAATATTTCAATTTTTTGAAAAAAAGTGCTCCAAACATAGGCAGACCCCTTAACTAAAAGGCCCCATCAATAAATTTTTAATGATGAGTTAGGGTCAGGCATCAGGTTACATGCAGTACAGTTCTTTGGATAGCTTCCCATATGAGTAGTAAATAAATCTGATTGGTCTACAACAGGCTTGTGCAAGGGCGAAGACTTATTGAAATATTTTCATGAAAATTCGATTGAAAGAAAAATCACCCATTTTTTTTATTTAATTTTACTTTTAATTATAATCATATTTTTCTATAAATCTACTAAAATAGACTGACAAAACTTTGAAGCGTTTTAAAATTTTCGTTATAATTTCAAAGTTTTTTTGATGAAATGAAATTGCCTTTCCTGCAATGATTTGAGCAGGAATATAAATGGTTTGAATCATTTTAAATCAAATGCTTCTAAATTTCTAAACCTTTTTCTTTTTCAAAAATTTCTGTTCTTAATAAAAGAAGCCAAATCTACAGTAAGTCTAATAAAAAGGGTCAATTTCTGGAATCGAGTGTTTTCTTTTCTGTGAGGGTATTTTTCAAATATTGTGGAAGTCAAATTAACTGCATTAGGTATTAAAACATCTTAGTGTTTTCTTAGAATGTCAGCAGCTTGAGATTTTTTTCATTTAATTATACTCTAAATGAGAGTCTATTCCTTTCATGTTGTTCGTTTTATGGATATTATAAAAAAATTATGTAAAAGGAAGATAAAATAAAAAAAATGATAAATGATAAAATTGAAGGCAAGGAATCAACTAGACAATATTTTCTTGCTTGCAACACGCAGTCATCATACTGTGAGATTCTAATAAACAAACCAAACTGACAAAAAAGGAACAACTCTGATAACTGATTAATTGCAAACAATATGCAAAATTTGAAGCCAATTGGGTCATAATTGGATCGGGATACTAGATATTGAACTTTGGGTATGGCCTTTTTTTGGGGCACTTAGCTTATTAATAAATTTGGATTATTTGCAAATAACAAACTTCTACACAACATGCCTTTAAAATTACTCACCATGATCAGAATAGGCACTCAGAAAAAGCAATTAATTACATACTATACTGATCCAGTTTAAAAAAAAAGCATTCTGAAATGCAAATCAAATGACAAAGCATTTCTCGAGTACTTAAAACTAGCAGCCAGAGACGAAATATTTCTTCCGGCCGCAGCTTCTTTGTGACGAGATAAAAGAGGAAAGCTGGGCAAAAAGCGCATAATCGCATCAGTGCAGCAACGTAGTAAAAGAGCTTTCTTAAAAGCTGTTAGGGAGATCATCGCTCAAAGTCAAAGCTCCAACGTCAACGAAGCGACGTCCTTCGGCTAAAGTGTTTTTCTACCGGTATTAAGAATAAAAAATTGGGACCAAGGTTGTGTGTCCAGGATTAACACTTTTAATCTAATGATGAAAAATGCGTCATCAGCAGGTCAAAAAAATTAATCCCCAGTAACCCATCTTCAATTCCCAAAAATAAAAATAATAAAATGCATTGGGCTGTTTCCTTCAGTCAAAAGTGCTACTTTTAGTCACCGAAATTGATAAAATAAACAAAATAAATAAATAAATAAATAAATAAATAAATAAATAATAATAACACGGAGCCAGAAAAAAACTTTTATTTTCCTGATAGTTATTTTTTATTTAATTTTTATCATGTCCGATTTTGGAAATATGATGTGGTCTTAATGGCTTCAAAAGTGATGCATTTTGGCAAGCTACTCCATTGGCACAATAAATGTTTACATATTGTTAAAAATAAAATTGCTATTAAACAGTAATATCAATAGCAATCATAATGACAATTTTGAATGAAAGTTTTTCTGAAACGAACGTGAAATTCATTAGTATTATTGCGCTATCATATTTTTATCTTTATCTAATGCCAAAATATTGCGCTCTGCGCTGATGGCATCAGTGAATGGTATTCATCACTTGTGGTGTCACGACCAGAAGCGTACAAAATGAAATTGCATCTGCGCACGGATTGAAATATTTTTTAAATACTAAACTTTGTCAAATTCTTTAAAAAATGGTGGGATCCTATGTTTTTAAGTATACTCTTTCATAACAAAATATTTTCAAATTTTCGGAAATAACCGAATTGTATTGCTTAAAGTGGCATACGTTGCGAGTCAGTGTTCATAACTGCACTATTTGATTTGAGACTTAATCTATCAGTCATTCTAGCTATGGCTTTTTTTATGCATAGGATATCTGTATTCATTTATTTATTTATTTGAGAGTTAAGTTCTTTCTTTTTACGTGATGTAAATAGAAAATTAATTGCGTTCATTGTATTTTCTAACAAAGCAACTGAAAATATCTTTGTGTCAAATGTTTATGTAGGCAAGGTAAAAAAACAAAAAAAAAAAAAAAAAATCCCATCCCATATTTTTATTCTGAAAACCATCCTATTATTAACCGCGAATTTAATATTTTCAAAGAACTTTCTAAAAGAATAAAAGTTGCTCCTGGGGAACTGGAAATATTTTCTGATGTAACGTTAAACTTGAATTTTAACAGTGTTGTTCGTTCAGAAAGGACCCTCCTTTTTTTTCACAAAGAAAATTTAAGAATGTTTTAGTTTGATGCCTCTCTCTGAAAAGCGCATAGCAAAACTTAAGAGAAAAAAAGATCATACTTGATTCAATTCATTGCTAAAGTGAGAACATTCGGAAGATCATCGCTCAAAGTCAACCGAGCTAATTCTTACGCCTTAAGAAGTTTAGAATCACAGTTCTACCGAAACAAAGAGGAAGGAAAAAATGAATTAGATTTGAAAACTTTAATCGGACCTTTTCTTCTTTTCTTACGTGATATTTGATGATTTATTACATACACGTTAATAGAAGCTGATAAATGTTACAACTTTGTCGATAAACAGGATCATATTTAAAAAAAAAAAAAAAAAAACGCTACCAGTTAGATCTGATCTCAAACAGTTGCTTTTTTTTTTACTTCACAATTCAGGAAGTGGTGAAATATTGAGTGTGTTTCTTTTTAGTGCTTTCTGATTCAAAAAAAAAAAAAAAAGAAACTAATTGCTGTCTTTGATTGGCTTTATCTTTTTTTTCCCTAGACTTTAAAATTTGTTCCAGGTACTTTCGGTCCCCAGTTCTTAAATCTGGTAGTGACCTTTTTTTTAACCTTATAGGACGAGCACAGTAGTGATAAATAAAAGATAAAAACCTTAAGTGCAGATGCTATGTGAAATCAATAAGTATTAACAAATACGAGTTTAGTTATTTATCTTAAAACAACAAATTTCAGTTCTGCGACGCATTTCCCTGACACTCAAGCAATACGCCATCAGGTTATTTGCTCTACTTGAAATAGCATCACAAAATATATTATAATCTAAAAAAATAAATAAAATACTAATGAACTTAATTTGTGCCCGTAAATATGTAAGTAGCACAAAAAATATTAGACTTTGTTTTTAACTTACAAAACGAGATTAAGGATTGCAATATTTGATCCTTTTTTTTTATATACTTAGGCTTTAAAAAAAAAGAAATATTTTCCCCATTATATTAGGGTTGCTCAAATTAAAAGGTACCAAACAATACTCTGGGTCTAAATGAACACTTTATTCAAAGTACGCACCATAAGCCTGAGCACCACGATCATACTGATTAACAAATCGAAGGATTTCTTATTCCCAGAATTCCTGTAGCCGAGACGAGGCTCAGTCTTTCACGGTGTAATTGAGTTCGTTGTCCGACTTTATGCGCTTCCTTTTCAAATGTTTTAACAAAAAATCAAACCCACGGAAATCGCAGGGCGACTTGTCTGAGTTGTAGGGCGGATAGTGAATCTGCTACTTTGTTGAATTCCTTAAGCACATAAGAATCATTAACTCCGATATGTATTGTGAGACACTAAGCCTGCACAGGTTCATAAATAACAAAAGACCAGGGCTGCTCGTGAAGGGAGGGGGGCTTCTGAACCGTGATCCCTCCTCACGTCTCCAGGGTTAAGGCCCCTATATTGGAGGAGCCGACGCATCACGCATCCGCCATTTTGGAGCGAACTTGATCCAGTGCTTCGCAGCGATAGCATTGCTGCTGAAGTTTACATTTCTTTAGTATATGTTAAATTGAGTCAAATGGGTGGTTGTTCGGTTGTTAATTGTAAACAGCTCTAAGAAAGAATTTTAGCTCTTCAGATTTCCAGCAGATGCAGAAAGAAAGAAGAAATGGATAATTAATAGCCGATGAAGTGACTGGTAGCCTGGAAATTTAGCTCTCTTGTGTGAGGTTAATATCAATTTATTTCTCATGATTTTACTATCATTACGTTATAAATGCTCTGTAATCTTTTCTAACAAGTTGCAGTGTTCTACGGAATGTCTTTTATTCTGTATTTCCCTGTTGTGCGATAAGTACGCTTGCTCCCGTTTGCTTCAACATGGCGGATGCGTCGACCTCTCCAGTTATAGGGTTTCCACCCCTAGCACCTAGGGCACCACCCAGGCCACCTGGGCGATCCTGGACACCCAGGCGCCCTGGGTGGTACTATTTAAGAGGAATTTAACCATCCCCCCTACAACCCAGACCAAGTCGCCCTGTGATTTCCATGTCTTTGCTCTTTTGAAAAAATATTTAAAAGGAAAGCACTTCAACTTAGGACGACAAACTGAAGAATACTGTGATTGACTGAGTTTCGTCACGGCCACAGAAATTTTGGGAATAATAAATCCTTCGGTTAGTTAATCAATTGGATCGCATTGCTCAGACCATTGGTTCATATTTTGAATAAAGTCTTCATTTAAACCCACAATATCATCGTTTGGTACCTATTAATTTGAACAACCTTTATACATCCTTTGCTTCTCTGGTTATACATCACCAGGGTTGCCAACTGCACCGCATTTTGCCGAGTTGCTCCTAAAAAATGACGAAACTCCGCGGCTCCGCAAAGAAGTTCTTTTTCTCCGCATTTCTCGGCAGAAAGTTTTCAAGCTTAAATTTTGCTATTTCATCATAACAAACACGTAGATATAGGAAATTTAAGATGCTTATACTAAAGGATTGAAATAGTGTTTAAAGCTGTTTTATTAATTTAAAAATAATTATTTTTATACTCGTACTTAAAATGATTTATTAAAGCGATAAAACAATTTTAGATAAGTGGTTTTTGTTATTTTTACTATTTTTTATACAAAATACCGAACTGTTCGACAAAGTTTCAAATTGCTTCTCAAAACCACCACAGATGCTCCTCAAATTGTTTCTCCAAAGTAGGCAGCCCTGTATCACAATCATTTCATGCAGCCATCCGAAGCAGTTTATTCAGTTCATGAATGATTTGATAGAATAGTAATCGTCTACGTACTCCAAGTAGTTGTTTTCATTCTTTGATAAAAGGTTTATCTGTTTTTAGTTTTTCTATTGTTTCCCAAAGAAATTTACGCTCATAAGAATATTTCATCATCCTCAGTGATTTTAACTAGAGTTTAAAGCAGTACACCAATCACAATGTTGACCCTTTTTGACTGATGCCCCTCATCGAAAACACAGAAAACGCATCTTGACTCATACCGCAAAATGGTCTTTTTAAAAAAGAAAAAGAAAAATTTCATACATTTTTTTTAATTGCGTTCATTTATGTGCATCAGGGTAGTCTTATGGGTCAACAAATAAATGAGACCAGCTGCACATCCACGATACCAGATTTTGATCCATTTTACGAATGTTTTGCTAAATTACATATTCAATTCTGCTTTACTATTCAGATCACTGATCATACTTCATATTTACGAAGCACAGAGGAAACACGAGAGTTTTCCATTTACTGAAACATTACTTCAAGAGCGCAAAAAGCTTTTCCTTTTTCTGATTAATAGCATTCGTCGGATAGGACACTTAGCAAGGAGCAGTCAAAGTTCGAAACAATTGATCAATCTTCTTGTTCGAAAAACTGGAAGGGCTTCCGTTCGGCTGAATTCTTTTTTCGGAAGGAAAGGAAATAGAGGTGACAAACTCTTAATGCCTTTGATTCACGGGTGAAACAATGTGACGAATTTCTTGCAGAATTTTTAAGGAACAAAGAGGATCCCCAGATTTTCTTCTGAAAAAGATAACTCCGTGAAAGAATGAATGCTGAAACACAAAAAAAAAAAGTTTATTTTTTAGGAAAAACATCTTTCCAGGGAAGGCTTTTAAAGTTAAAAGGCTAGCACTTCATAAAATGAGAGAATTAAAAAAATCAAATACTTGGGGGAAAAAAGTAATGATACTTTGCACAATTATTTGTTCATTTTTTAAACGATCCATGGTTCAAGATATAGAATAATAAAAAGGGTTTTAATTAGCTCTGAACGAAATGAGCATAAATAGCTTCAGTTAGGGCTTTAGGTTTTTTTTTTTTTTTTTTTCAGAAGAAGTAAGGTAGACCGGGACACGTTTACGCGGATTTTTTTCAATGACTTTTCCAAATTTTATGTTTTAACTTAGGAAATTTTAAATATTGCGGTTGTATGAAGCAGTTACTGGAGTCAAAATTGGTATATTCAGTTGTTGCTAAGTTTGTGTTTTTAATCGTTAAACAAATTATTTTTGAGTTCAAGTCGGTTGCGTAAATTTGCCCCGGACTCCCCACCCCCCCGGAGCACGTTAAACATTTTTATTTTGACACCTGACGTGGTTCTGTTAGTGTTTTGAACATAATGTCTTACCATCGTTAAAATAAAGCAAATTTATTACATACTGAATAATGTATAAAGTAAAAGCTGAACGGGCATGAAGACAGCACTACATGATTGTAAGCTATGAGATACGAATTTGTAGCTCAGTTAAAATTTAAATGGTGATTTTCAAAACTAAATAACCTGAAAATACTAAAATGTTTTCAGACAGTTTGGAGCGAAAAAAAGCGTCAGAGCACGTTTAAAAGTAAAGACACAGTAAGAACGTGCGTGAAGGTGCTCAGACATCAATGCGTAAACTTGTCCCGTCGTCAAGTTTGAATTTGTTTTTAACGTGCAAAAAATTTTAATAACATTTCTGCTAATTTTAATAACAGGATAAAATTTTGCTATTTTTTATATATTTGTTATTTCTTAATTAAGAATTATTTATTTACAATAAGCATCAAAACGTTAAACTCAAAACTTACTCGACTTAGTAGAAAACATATAATTCTTTCTGCATGCTAGACCGAAGCTCGACTGATGCTCAAAAACTTGTGAGGATACTATTTGCTACGAAGCAGCATCAATATGTTATGACTGTTGGCTCTCCAGTTATAATTCGTTTTGAAAAAAGGGCACTGCGTAAACGTGCCCGATGCATAAACGTGCCCCGGTCTACCCTTATGATAAATAATTGTTGCAAAAAATGATAATAATAAATTAATGTAAACTAAATTTTAATTTTTTACATAAAAAATAAAGGTGCTTTCCTAATAACTATTTTTTTTATGAAATTGGTAATTTTACTAAATGTTAAAAAAAACCTTCAGGAAACTTTCTTGAAAACAAAGTTTAAACTTTTTAAAAGCTTACAAACGTAAAATATAACGCTCTTTTTTTCCAAAAAAAATATTGTTTATAATATAGTTCAAACTCTCGAAAAAGATTAAAATCAATACACGTAATTAAGTTGTTTCATGAAAATAAAATGTATTATTGAAGGTAAATGTGCCTCAGATTTTTTAAAGAAATATAATGGCAGTTTATATTTATAAAAGTAAGATTTTTAATAAGTAGTTCAGAATAGTTCTTCCATTATTTTTAATCCGTATAGTTTAGAGATAAAACTTTGAGCAATACAAAACACGAGAAAATTCAAGCACTATTAATGTATGCAAATTTTCAGTTTTTTTTCTGAAAATAAATCAAGGGCAGTTAAATGGATATCGATAAACTATGAAAATGTAAGAAAACGTTATGAAAAGAACATCGTATAAATTTCGTAGACATTCTGTATACAAATAAATAATTCGTATGCGCTGTTTAAAAAATATATTTTGGGTCGATGCATAGTGCATTAACTCTGCACTAAAGCTAGTACAATATTCTCATGATTTGCTCAGACAATTTATTATGCTCGGTAAAATATGCAGAAACATTTAAGCAGTTTTCATTGTACTGTGTAAAGAACCTCATGTGCTGCTCCCGCAATTTTCAAAGACGTGGTATAGACTTTGTATAAACGTTTGCCGACATTCGCCGTAGTAATAGGCAAAGGGCTCTGATAGATTAATTGGGTTGCTAGATACATAAATTTATGAATTTCAATTAAAAACAATAGTGCGACGTAAATAACTTTTATACATTGTTTGTTCAATTCACAAAGACATGGGAAAATTAGAAGAGAGAAGAAAAAAACTGAAATTGTCTCCATAGTAGGTTTGATTGATTACAGTTCCTTTTATAAAACTTTATTAATGCTCTCCGTTGGCTTTTAAAATTCTTAGTAAATATGAATTATCTACTATAATTTTAAGCTGCAAGATTTTTTTAGACATTTTCTACAAACTTTAACACCTTTTAATAATGCATACAAATTTGTAGCAGCACAAACAAAGTCAAAATATTTTACTAATATACGTAATAAGATATTGCAGTTAGGTAATTCACAAAAAGAGCAACTTGATTTGACAAGCAAGAACTTGGTACTTTTTTAAAAATCTGAATAAGAAATTAGCTTGAAAATTGAACAACTCTCAATGAAACAGTATTCATTAACAGCATGTTTTTTTCTTAATAGAAGAATGTAGAGCAAAGTGAAACAGCAGGGCAAAGATAATTATTGAAATATTTATTATGTTTTAAACGCCGCCTACCTAGTAATATTTTAATTATGTAGTTACACATGTAGTCAATTCTCGTCAGAAAAAGTTCTCTTAAGATCAAAACGGATGATAATACAAACAAATTTCTAAAATTGATACTCATATTGTAATCTTTTGTTGTAAGTCAAAAATTATTTTTGTGATTATTAAATGAAAAATTTCTTGTTATAAACATTTAAATTTTAATTGATTTCTAGTAATATTCGGCACAGTATTTATTTATTTATTATTAAACTTATTTTTATTTTAAATGTTTGGTACAATTTTTTAAGTGCATGCAGGTAAAATGAAATAGTTCCTATCTTTTACTTATCCAACTATAATTACCCTTACGTATTCATTTATTAGTTAATTCTCTAGAGTTCTTTCATTACTTAACTCACTTATTTGTTACTTTATTCGCTTATTTTCTTTTTCAGTGACTGTTTAATTCATTCTCATATACTGTTCAATTAATTCACTTATTTATTCGTTTATTAATTTATGCATTCATTATTTTTTATTATTTATTCATTCATCATTCATTTTATCAAGAATATTTTTAATAATCACATAGAAAATATATTAGAAATATATTTTGTTTTATACTTTGCCCCCCCAACGAAAAAAAAGGGAGAGATTTTCCATTTTTATTGAAGGTATAAATTCACAGTCAAAAAAATTAATAAACAAATAAATGTTTCAGTGCGAGTTTGATTATAATATACGTAGTTCTTTCTTTCTGTGTTGCAAATTTCAAAACAAATTTCCATCTTTTTCATTTTAAAATAATATCTACCATTTGACTTTGCCCCACATTCCTGTACTTCTGTTAGCTTGTGCAGAAAAAGCTCATAGAAAGCAGTTTTTTCAGAAAATCATTTCATTTAAATTAGACGCAACGGCCACAAAATGATTCCAGTAATTTCCTTTTAAATAGTAACATGCATGTTTTAGATTCTATGACTTTTCAAGAAAAATCATTTTTTTGCTTGATATTTTGATCAAATTGTGATTTGCGTTGATTACCTTGAGTTGAACAAAAGAAATTTTAAGCAATTTATTTTTTATTGACATTATCATACATGATTTTAATGGTTTTTTAATGCGGTTTGCAGGAACTTTACAATCTCACCATTTTTTTCCCAGAAATTTTTGCAGCAATTGAAAAGGTAAATTATACAAAACTGTGACTTTATGTACCAAACAGGCCCTTATTCGTTTTAACTACCCTTTTATTGCTTAAATCTAACAACTTTACGCTTTATAATATTTTTGAATGCCTTTTGTGACCCTTTAAATGTAGTAATTAATAGCTAAACTCCTTTTGCTAGGAAACGTAAATTCTCATTCTGTTTTAAACTGACTACGATTTTATACTTCACCTCTTACCGATAAACCTAACAATCAAATTAAATTTTTAATCAGTTTATTTATTCCTTTTTCTCTCATCGTCGAAAGCAAACATTAGTTCTTTCGAAATAAAAATTTGCAGAGCATTTTTTTTTTTAATCTGCTAACTCGACTTGAAAACAGTTTGTGCAATTTACTATTTTACTCTTCAAGAGTTCCTTAACAGAGTGAAATTAATGACACATTGCTTGAATAGTTTTTTTTTTTTACTTTCAGCAGTTGGAAACGCTTGATAAAGTAGTTTAAGCAATTAATAGTTCGTAGTACTAAAATACTGATGCAAGAATTTTTCTTTACAAATACTTTGATTCATTTGCTCAATTTGAGCACAAATAAGAAAAAAAAGATTACTATCTCTAATGATTTTTTTTAAACATTTTCTGTAAAAAGTTTGTATTTGTGCATGCATGCCCTTTGACACCCCCCCCCCCTCCTTCAAACCCTTTCTCGAAAAATGTGATACGATGGACTGTTTCAGGACATAAGCTTAGATCAGAGCAAACTAACCCGGGAAAAAATACTTTTAGTTTACTCCTCCTCCCTCCCTAAAATTGTAAACGAAAAATTCTGGGCTTTCTCAAGTAGTTACGACGATCAAGCTGTTGATATGTCTAAAGGAATAAGCGCATAGGAAATATCGCCCTATTTAGCAGTTTTCATGCGCCTGTGTTCCGCAATGCCAATTATTTTTAAATACGAATGTAAGCTATAGCTATTCGCAACTCCAATAAATTATAGGGGGCGCTGTAGCCACTGTGTAATGGCGGCTGAAAAAGGTAAAACAAGCAAATGCCGTTACTTTTAACTTGCTTTGAATGACAATAATTTTTTATCGTGTTTGTGGGAAGCATTCTTTTCTATTCTTCTGAAATTACATTACACCATAAACTGTCTGAAGCCTGTAATTTACTCCAAAGAAAACATGTGGAACAGAATGTTTTATATTTTTCAGTAGTATTGTTAATCACATCAAGATAGCGTATTCGAGCTCTGGAGTTGAGCTTATGAACTACGGAGCCGAGATTCCTTGAGCTCTCGGTACAAGTTAGGTTATGACTAGCATTTTTTTACATGGTTCATTGAATTTTGTTTTCTAACTGCATTTTAGCAGTTCTGGGTTTACGATCTTCCCGAGCTAGGGCAAATCTTGAAACTGACGTCCCAAGCTATCTTCATTCAAATTTTTTTATTGAGTTTAAAAGGAAAAAAACACACAGAAATATGGTGAATTGGACGTCCCCAGAAGTTGCTGACCGGGGCTACGGCCCCGGCTATTTCCCGCTATATATATAGATCCGTCACTGCATTTTACATCTAAGATTTAAGTTCACAGAGGTTTGCAAGATACGTTTATTTTGGCGCAGCTGCATGCGGTTTTCTTCGATTTGCAGTCTTACTCTGACATATCTTTAACAGCATGAGTTTTGTAATGTTGTAGCCATTTTACTGCTCCAACGGTAAGAAAAGTTTGGACATAAACCAAGTGTGAAACTAAGGAATTTTGTAACGGTCTGACCAAAGAGGGGTGGATGTCATTTTTACTGGAACGGGATTCGCCAAGAGAAAAAGAAATTATTTTTAAAAAAATCGATCAAACGAGTGTTTTTGTAAAAAAATAGAAAAACTTGTTGCTTAAAATTTAGCAACAGTCTAAGATGTAAGATTTATAAAGCAGAAGTCTCAAAGTTTCCTTTTCATTTTTTTGGCAGTCTAAAAGAAAAATATACAGAGTGGTTAGAAAACTTTATACTCATTAATAAAATTCATTTTGATAAACTACTTCAGATTGAAACATAATTGCTTTTCATTTTGATCATTATTTCAAAAACTTTTTTTCACATCGTTAATGCACTTCTACCCTATCGTAAACCTGAGAAAATTTAGACTATTTTCGACTTAACGGAAAGGCACGAACACTGTCAGAATATTTTGTGTGGGATGTAATCTGTTTAACTTAATGTAACTTTGTAATTTTTCTGACGTTTCTTGTTTTGTTTCTTCAACTTTTCAATTAAAATTTCTACACCCATTCTAAAAATCGTGCGTTTTCTGATTCATTAATAACTAGATTAAAATACTACTACCACTCTAATAATTGTTTTATACAAAAACCTTACAATGATGTCATTTTAATTGTAACTATTGTTGATAACAGTTTAACTGTTTAGATATATTTAGGAGTAATCTCTACCCCATTATTAGGACAGTTGCGCAAGAACTCCCTCTTGGTTTTGTTACAACCTTTTGCATTGCATTAAAGCATAATAACAAAGTAGCAATGAAAATAGATTAGCAACAAATGGTGTAACTAATATACATGAATAGTTTGGCGAAACATTGAATACCAGAGTGTTTTTTTACCATTATCTATTTATTTATGTCTTATCCAATCCCATTTTAAGATCTCCATGTCTTATTTATTAGACGGAGTTGCAAGCTTTCATTAAAGAATTGCACTGTATTTCTCTTTAAAATTGCGTTACGTGTACAAAGCGATAATTTTTCTCCGTTAACCATAGTTCATCTAAACATGTTTCGTCTGATAACATTCTTTCTAAAATGAAATCTCAATCAGTAACTATTATTCCTCTTATAAATCTCGAAGTTTGTAGTGTCTATTCAATAATCGGATTAGTTTCCATTTAGATTAATATAGAATTCTGGTTAGGGAAATAAATATTAGTACTAAGATGTTCCTTATGCAACGGAATTAACTTTAATATTTATATAAAACCCTTTTGACAAATGGCTTCAAGATTTCGATACTTATTTTTATGAAATGTATGTATTAAATATATAAGGATCGTGGTTTACTGCTAAGGTTCAAGCATATCTTAAAATATATGTTTTCCTGCGCGTTGTCTGTGTCCCATGTTAATGTTATTGCGCTGTACATTCTACTGAATATTTCATTTCCTTGAAAAAAAGTTTTAATTCATAGGGAAGACTTTTGTACCTAATGTTTCGGAATTTTCCTTGAACAAAAACATAACCACAGACTTATTAAAAGTATGAAACTGGTATGGACGCATTGATAGACTAATCCATCATTCCATTGAATCCAGTTTTAATATCTAAAATAGCAAATTCACTCAAACAGATATATCTTTTAATAACATATACAAATGAACCTCGATACAAACATCACTGTTTCTCAAAAATTATGTTTTAAAGTGTAATGCACCAAGAATAATGATACATAGATTTTATAAAAAATAACAATATCAGCAGAAGATACTGGTTTATTATGTAATGATTTTAGTCACAATACAAAGAATTATGAATGAATTTCAAATATTTTCATAAATTCTTCATTATTATCCTTTAAAAACCTATTTGAAAAGTCAGCTGTAATATACCTTGTCGTTCTGCTAACATTTTGATTAATACAGCATTTAATTGCAAAACAGCTTTGTAGAACAGCATTGAAGGGCTTTCTTTTCATGTAAGGTCAATTTAAATTGTTTCCTAAATAAAAAAAATTTAAAAAAAAAATCCTTTTGCCACGCATGTGGCTCAGGGATAAGCTCCAGGTTACCGAAAACATATCCCTGTAGGAGGAAATTCACCAGGAAATATTATTACAAGTTATGAGAATTCTCTGTAATCTTTCTCAATTCCGCTTTTTACGAACAATAGTATGTCATCAACTTCGTCTTTTAGAATTTAAGTGGTATGTGTACTTGATTTAAATGTTATAAGTTCTGAATGATGGCGAACTTTCCACAAAATTTTGAAGCGCTTAAATAATTGAATATCTGATATAGAATTAAGAAAGGCAAGAACTTCTTTAAGGACACACTCTGCAGTACGATTTCAAGTGCATAATGATGGTAATCCAAATGTAATATATCATCGTTCAGTTTTTTTTCTCTAAAAAAATTGCATGCACAATTTATACGGTTGGTATTGGAAGTCGTTGTATCAAACATTGCAGCTAGAATAGTTAACAATAAAGAGCTATCATCTAAGATATCATATACAACTGAAGAAATAACTAAGAAATTCCGAGTAGCTGTTCAATATTAGGACCTGAAGCTATCACGGTAACCCTGTCGGCGTTCTTTTTTCCAGTTACATCTGGATGTAGCTTTGTATCCCAGTGAATAACTACAAAATGTAAATTTAAATTCATGAAATTTAATTTACCTCCCGAAGATTTTCTTTTGCTCTTTTAAGGAATGTACGATTGATCACTAGGACATTTGTATTTAAATTTACTGCATCTACGTAGACTGTAAATAAATGAGCAACATCTTTATCCCTAATATGGCATTTGTCTAACAGTGATGAAAGGCGAGCAGATATCAATAGTTGTCAAGTTCAACAGGTAAGGATAGCTACCCATTTCGGTTTCTAAATCTTGTGAATCGCAAGAATTTGATGAAAAAAGGACTATGTACTGAAATAGAAGAAAATAGAAGAAGTATAGAATTTTACATTGTTTCGATCTGGATATATTTTTTTTAAATTTATATTTTAGCTATGTAAAATACAGTATATTTTTGTGTTAGAATTAATCGAGGATTTTTCAAAATTTATATTTTAAAAATTAGAAATTGCATAAGCATTTATGTATGTTTATAACTAAAGAACAGCGAATTAAAATGTAATTGCAATTACTTATATTTATAGAATTGAAACCTTGCGACTCTATTTGCCACACCTATTACATACACTGGGAATTTTGTAAATCAACACCCCCAAAGCTTGGAGGAGGCAATTTCTTGTTCTCAAAGATCGTTCATTAATGGCCTAGGCCATTCATTAATAGCCTATTAAATCCCTTGAGTCCATCTTGATGGAAAGAAACGTTCCCCTGCCGCTTGGCTGGAGCAAGCGCAGAAGAGCGGTACGCTTGACCCAAAGCCATTGGTGTACATTTTATTCTCTGTAACATGTTAAATTTTACAGAATAAAAGTGAGAGAATGGTCGGTCTGGAAGTAGAAGCACCTATTGAGGTTCAAAAT